>NC_082403.1:3053784-3061284 GCF_031168955.1 Gadus macrocephalus
TCCTTCCTCCCCTCATCCTCTCCTCTCCTTCCTCCTCCTCCTCCTCTCCTTCCTCCTCTCCTCTTCCCCCTCCTCATCTGTCTCCAGATGAGTCTGGCCCTGGGTAGAAGACACGCCCCCCGCCACATCATGAGGTCATCGTCATGCTCTGCCCAATAGGAATGGACCATGAACTCTTGAGCTGCGATTGGTCCGATGGTCCATAGAATGCGACGCACGGATGTGAAATATGTCCTGGTTCAGGGTCACCAGGAATGTTCTTGCATGAGGGTCAATGTGGAGTTGAAATGCAAAGAGTAGGTTTCACGGAAGAAAATCTAGTTTTATTGTGTTCAAGGAACGAATCAAATCCCATGTCCACGTTTGTTATGTCCTAAAGATTGTTATGAAGAGAGTTGTGTTTAGTTTCTGGCACTCAGCTTTAGGTACTGGGCGAGGATCACTTGTCTATGCAAAGCAGTGTTTTATTGCGTTTGGCTTCCAAACCCCCTTGTTACAGCTGGGGTAGGCTGTTTTTTTTTCCGAGGCTTTGTTTGAAATTCTCTTTACATCGCGACAGCAATCAATCAATCAAATGATCGAACAAAAAGAAAGTTAAGAATATGGTATCTGTGGCTTTCGCAGGCTTTCCAATCCAATTGGATTGGATACTTTCAAAATCTGGAATACTCTGCCTGGTTTCCCCAATTGCCTACCTCAGCTTTAACTGAAGGAGCCTATGTTAATTTGATAGTTCGATATTTTATCTATATTTACTGATCCCTCAAACGACAGCTCAGTATTGCCTCAGCCTCATAAAAGTTTTTTATGTGCCTGATGGGGGTTCCCAAACAGATGCTATATCCATGAGAAATGTTCAAATGTTCTTGTTTGAAGCCTTTTTGTCCTTTTTGTTTTTCTGTTAGAGTGATTGCGCCACCTAGTGGTTAGAACACTCTTTAAGGGGCTTCGTTGAGCCTTAACTGTTCTAAGTGAATCGCGTGGATCGACGGCTCCGTCTCAGTTAGCTAGTACATTCAGCAAACATGGTTAAAAAAAATGGTAAACACGTTTTATTATGCGTATATTTCATTTATTGTCCTGCTGCAAAAAAATAATGTGTGAAAGGGACTTTTGTGTGAACACATGCAGTTTGCTACAGAATTGTATTCTACTGTCGATCGTATCGGACTTTGAGTCGATTTGTGTTTTGTTGTTTTTGTAAATTATTGTTTCATTTTGGTGAAAGAGAAAAGGTGAATTATTAAAGTTTTACAGCATTTCATTCAATTTTATTTTATGGTTGGAGAAGCTGGCTTCAAGAGGGAAATAAAAAAAGATATATGAAAAAAAAAAATCTGTGAAGTATGAATCATGTTTTCTTTTATTGTTGCATGCATCCAGCGCATGGAAGTGCAGTGGCCTACAGGGTTTCAGTGCGTACGTGTAGGGCCTGCAGGGGTCATGGAGGGGAACCTGCTCCACAGCGACCCCTGGCGGCCGACGAAGTGTATGCACTGCAGCTTCAGTGGCTGTTTACCACGGAAACAACAAGTTCACCTCGACACGTGTGCGGGCGTGTTTAGCCCTGGTCTGCGGGTTTATCCACAGATACCAAAGCTGCAAAACTTGGAAGATAATATAGTAGTTGGCTTTGCCGTAACCATCGAATCAACGCCACTTTCTCCTCTATATAGAATGTGATCGGGTTGTTTTTCCGGAACCAGCTGCCTTGATACCTGCAGACACACCTCACCGTTACCGTATTGACAGCAGCAGACGCTTTTTTTCCTCACTTCCAATGCAACTCTAATCCCTCGGACTACAAGAGAACCAGAATGATTCTGAGGAAAGTGGAGCCATGGCTGTGCAGCGTTGTGAGGTCTAGGGTGAGTGGCGCACACACACACACGCACACGCTCACACACTCACACGCCAATCATCACACGATGTCATATTTCTTGAACTTGCTCACTTCCTATTTTGAAACCCTCTGTCCTTGACCTTAAAGAAGCTCAAAAGCTATGCCGGACACACTCACTCACACACACACACACACACACACACACACACACACACACACACACACACACACACGGTGTCTCTAAAACTCTCTACTGTCTATACAACTATCCAAACCATTGTAAAACACACGGGCTGTCTTATGTCAAAGTCATCCAGCTGATTGACTTCCCAGGTTCCGCATTGTCTATATATCAACGTTGGATTACTGAACTAACAACACCCTTGACAATACCACAACAATACATCCTCTCAAAGAAATAGATGCAATCATCCACACACAATCACCGAGTAAACAATAGCCTTTGCATCGACCGTCAGGGGGCGGCGGGGCGGGCGATGTCCTCGGCCGTGCCCCCCCAGCCAGTGCCGCCGTTGGACCAGACGCTCCGGGAGTACCTGCGGGCGCTGGAGCCGCTGCTGCCGCCCGACGAGTTCCAGCACACCCAGAACAAGGTGCTGAAGTTCGGCCAGAGCGGAGGCCTGGGCCCGCGGCTCCAAGACGGGCTGCTGCGGCGCGCCAGAACCAGTAACAACTGGGTAAAAACACACACTGAAGTGACACGCACAGACCTGTGTTTTTAAAGCAGGGAGCACGCTTGTTGTGTTGATTGTGTCACTTGCATGAGCGACTTGTGTTGTGATTGAATGACAGCTAAGCTGCTAGTATTTTGTTGAAGCGAACCTACCAGGTTTCCTTTAATGTACTTTTTATGTTTACACTTTCTTTACGGCAAATAATGATTCAAAGTCAAGACCAGTGGTACACATATTTATAGCACAAACGATATTCACATTATACAAAATGGGAGTCTGTCTGTCTGCGTGCTTATCGTGTGTGTGTGTGTGTGTGTGTGTGTGTGTGTGTGTGTGTGTAGCTCTCCGACTGGTGGGTCCAGCATGCCTACCTGGAGAGCAGGCAGCCCCTCCCGGTCCACTCCAACCCGGCCATCTCCCTCCCCCAGCGGGACCACTGCGACTGGAGGGGCCAGCTGCTGTGAGTGACAGCTAGGTGTGAGTGACAGCCAGGTGTGAGTGACAGCTAGCTGGTGTGAGTGACAGCTTGCTGGTCTGTTCCCTGAGTCTGTTATCGGTCGCTTTATCCAGAGCTGCTGTGAGTGACAGCCAGCTGTTGTGAGTGACAGCCAACTGGTGTGAGTGTCAGCCAACTGTTGTGAGTGACAGCCAACTGGTGTGAGTGACAGCTAGCCGTGTGAGTGACAGCTAGCCGGTGTGAGTGACAGCTAGCTTGTCTGTTCCCTTAGTCCGTTAGCTGAAGCTTCGTCCAGAGCTACTTACTTAAATGAGGCTGAGGAGGCTCAAAACATTGACTCAAAACTTGAGTAGCTCCAGCAAAAGTCATAACGGGTCTGAAGTACATGTTAGTCATTTTGTGTGAGTGTTGGTGCAAACAGTGACCGTGCATATCAGTTATGTTGAGGGGGTCGGTGAGGCTCAGGAGGTAGAGGGCGTTGACTCGTAACCGGGAGGTTGCTCGTGGGATCCCCGGCTCCTCCTAGCTGTGTCAGGTTGTCCCTGATCCAAACGCCTCACCGTTGCTGCTCCCATCGAGCTAAATGTAAAATGGAAATGTGTAGTGAAAGTGTTTTTTTCTGTGTTTTCCTCCAGCTTTGCCTCCAAACTGATCGCAGCAGTGTTGGATTTCAGAGCCAAAGTCAACACGTAAGTACGGAGCTCTGCTTATCGGGGAGTTTACGGACGAAATACTTCTTATCGTCTGCTCTGACATCAAACTGCGTCACGCACGCACACACAGAGATATCGTTAGACACAGGATGGAGACGTGAGCATTTGAAATTCCCAGCTCTAATCTCTTTACACACTTCTAAATAAAGAGTTATCGTTATAGTGGGTTATCTGAAACCTGTGATATGTGTCAACAATGAAAACAGACTTTATTTAATACATTCTGGGTTAACCCAGCGATTGTTAGTGCTCGGCACTTGTTTCTATCAACATCCTTACTGTACCGACAGCGACATATTGTTATTTTTCTTTCTTCTGAAAAATGTACTTATTGTAAGTCGCTTTGGATAAAAGCGTCTGATAAATGCCCTAAATGTAAAGGTGTACTTTGTTCCCTTAAAATGAATATAAGGTGAAATGTATGCTTCCTTCATGATAAATAACGGTGATAAGGTACTTTGTAAGATTGTAAGTTTGTTTGACCTTACTTCCTGTCCGCCCAGCGGCCAACTTCCTGTGGAGTACATGAGGGGGGAGCCTCTGTGCACGCAGCTCTTCCCGCTCCTCTTCTCCAGCTGTCGGATCCCCGGGCCCAAGCATGACTACATCTCCCATCATGCACTGTCCCGCCGCTCCCCCACCCACATCACTGTGGTCAGGAACTACCAGGTGGGGCCCCCGCCACCTTTTTGAATGTGACAGTTGGTTTACTTTTTCTTCTATTTTCTTTCTTCTGTTAAGTTTTCCAGCAGTCTTTCGGCAGACATTTTGAGTCCCCAATTTAGAAACTTTTAGTCTTTAAATGTTTTTGTTTTATATACTGTTTCCGGTTTAATTTAATCTCAAAAAGAGTAAAATAGTTAGAATTTTCCAAATACTAACTACCGGTATTTTGACATTTTTATTTATTTGGAAAATGTTCAGAAATATAGAAAATATAGCTATTATTGAAAGAGTCCTTTTTTTATTTATTAAAATATATTAAAAATATATTTATAAAAATATATAATTTATTAAAATAAATGTATTGACAGTGATGATCCAATCGGACTTGCTTGCTGACTCATCTCTGTCAGTGAGCTCAGGCCTTGCAGAGGATGGGTTCATGCTGGCAGCCGACCCGGCTGCTTTGGGAGTGGCTGGTTGTGCTTCAGAATCGCTGTGTCATGAGGCCTCAGAGCGAAACGCTCAGAACACGTCTCACTGCTGTCAGCGAGCAGCTTCTCGCTGGAGCGGAGAACATGACGGGTTCACAGCCGCCGTCGGAACACACGCGCCACAGACGGCCTCGGTCTCAGGCCTCCCTGGACTGATTATATGTCTCGCCCTGATTTCCTCTCTCATGTCCTCCCTCACTCATATCCTCGTCTCCTATCTTCTTTGTTCTTTACCACCGCACCTTCCCTCGCTTCCTTCCTTATCTTCCCCTCTCCTCCCTCAACTCCATCAACTCCCTTCGTAATCTCCCCCCCCCCCCTCCCCCCCGCTCCGCTCCAGTTCTTCCAGCTGGAGGTGTACAACAGCGACGGCTCCCGTATGACGGAGAGCCAGATCCACGGGCAGCTGCTCCGGATCCGCGCCGCGTCCTGGAAGACGGACAAGGAGCCCATGGGCCTGCTGACCAGCGAGCACCGCCGCACCTGGGGCCAGGCCTACAAGAGGCTGCTCAGAGGTGGGGGGGGGGTTGCTGCCTCTGTCTGTACTGTGTGTCTCTGGGAGTGTCTGTATGTGTGTTACTGCCTCTGTCTGAACTGTGTGTCTGTACTGTGTGTCTGTAATGTATGTCTGTGTTACTGCCTCTGTGTTTGTACTGTGTGTCTTTATGTGTGTTCCTGCCGCTGTATCTCTATGTGTGTCTATGTGTGTTACTGCCTCTGTATCTCTTTGTGTGTCTGTATGTGTGTTACCGCCTCTGTGTTTGTCTGTATGTGTGTCTGTACTGTGTGTCTGTATGTGTGTTACTGCCTCTGTCTGTATGTGTGTTACCGCCTCTCTGTCTGTACTGTGCGTCTGTATGTGTGTTACCGCCTCTCTGTCTGTACTGTGCGTCTGTATGTGTGTTACCGCCTCTCTGTCTGTACTGTGCGTCTGTATGTGTGTTACCGCCTCTCTGTCTGTACTGTGCGTCTGTATGTGTGTTACTGCCTCTGTCTGTACGGTGCGTCTGTATGTGTGTTACTGCCTCTCTGTCTGTACTGTGCGTCTGTATGTGTGTTACCGCCTCTCTGTCTGTACTGTGCGTCTGTATGTGTGTTACCGCCTCTCTGTCTGTACGGTGCGTCTGTATGTGTGTTACTGCCTCTGTCTGTACTGTGTGTCTGTATGTGTGTTACTGCCTCTGTCTGTACTGTGTGTCTGTATGTGTGTTACTGCCTCTCTGTCTGTACTGTGCGTCTGTATGTGTGTTACCGCCTCTCTGTCTGTACTGTGTGTCTGTATGTGTGTTACTGCCTCTCTGTCTGTACTGTGCGTCTGTATGTGTGTTACCGCCTCTCTGTCTGTACTGTGCGTCTGTATGTGTGTTACTGCCTCTGTGTTTGTCTGTATGTGTGTCTGTACTGTGCGTCTGTATGTGTGTTACCGCCTCTCTGTCTGTACTGTGCGTCTGTATGTGTGTTACCGCCTCTCTGTCTGTACGGTGCGTCTGTATGTGTGTTACTGCCTCTGTCTGTACTGTGCGTCTGAATGTGTGTTACCGCCTCTCTGTCTGTACGGTGCGTCTGTACGCTGACGACACTGCGGTGTCTCTGTGCCTCAGATAAGGTGAACAAGGACTCTGTGCGGGCCATTGAGCAGGGGCTGTTCACGCTGTGTCTGGACTCCCCCGTCATGCGGATCTCAGACGAGAAGTATGGACCCCCCCCCCCTCCAACGCTCTCTCTCCTCTCTCCCCCTGTCGCCCTCGATTTCTCCCTCACTTTTGCTCTTTGTTTATCCGTCTCGTGCACTCAACAACACGATCTATACCGGCTGCCTGTCTCACTCTTTCTCTTCTCTCTTTCCCTTCCTCCTCTTTCTTTCTCTCTTCTCCTCTTTCTCTCTCACGCTCCTCTCTCCCCCTGTCTCCATCAGTCCATCCCGCACACACTCAATCACACTAGCTATATCTTCTGGGTCTCCATGCGTCTCACTCTCACTTTCTCTGTGCCTCTCTCCCACTCTGTCTTTCTCTTTCTCCCTCACTCTC
Organism: Gadus macrocephalus; assembly: GCF_031168955.1. Lineage (NCBI taxonomy): Eukaryota > Metazoa > Chordata > Actinopteri > Gadiformes > Gadidae > Gadus > Gadus macrocephalus. The sequence continues at coordinate 3,060,680 of NC_082403.1, forward strand.
ACTCTTTCTCTCACTCTTGCTCTTCAGTCGTTTCATCTGTCCCGTGCATTCAATCACACTCTCTGTGTCTAGCGGCTGTGTGTCTCCCTGCATCTCAAAGACACTATGGATTGGGCAAATATTCAGAAACACAGAAAATGTTGCTATCTTGTATTTAAATAAACAATTATTTAAATTTGATAAAGCATGTACATCAATGATAAGATTTGACCTGCTTGCTAACTTATTTGGTAAGTTAATAACTTACAATCTCTGTCTCTGTGTGTGTGTGTTTTTGTCCTAGTCGGTCCTCTGTGATAGTGCTGGCCATTTCACCACATGCTCATTGTTTATTTATCGTTATCAGTTAAACCTGTAGGGTCAACCTGGAGGGGGGAGGAGGACACCTATTGTATACGTTGTATACCTCAAGTTGTTTCTCTTCCCCCTCACTTCCTCATTGGGACCCTGTTGACCTCTTATGCTGGGTCCTTCTCTGATTGGCTCTCACTTTGACGGACAGGTACGCCAGCCGCATGGCAGCCCAGGTTCTGCACGGGGGCGGGACCTTCTCAAACAGTGGCAACCGTTGGTTCGACAAGACGCTGCAGGTCAGAGCAGCACCT
>NC_082403.1:3063784-3112889 GCF_031168955.1 Gadus macrocephalus
GTCTGTCTGTCTGTCTGTCTGTCTGTCTGTCTGTCTGTCTGTCTGTCTGTCCGTCCGTCTGTGTGTCCCTCTGCAGGGTCCACGGGGAGGTGTGTCCGGCCTGTGACATGGTGTCCCTCCGGATGTTCCGTGGCGGGCGGACGGAGTTCATCCGCTCGCCCACCAGGCAGACCCTGGACTTCATCCAGGCCTTCGACGACCCCGCCCTATCGGTGAGCCCCGGAAAGGTTCTGGGTTCGATTCCCTAACGTCTGGGGGGCCTAATCTGTAGCCATCGTAGAGCACGAGGCCCCCTCCGTTCCTACCTGCCTCCTCAATAACATGCATCTTAGTTCTCTGTAAGTCGCTTTGGATGAACGCTAACGCTAATGCTCACCACCAACGGCTAACGCTAACGGCTAACGCTAACGCTAACGGCTAACGCTAAGCGCTAGCAGATCCTTTTAGTCAGGGAGATGCTGATCAACCTTGTGTTTTTCCCCGGTGTCTCGCAGAGGGAAGCCAAACTGCAGCTGTTCCGGGAGGCCGTGGACGTTTATTCAGCACTGACGGACCGGGTACCTGTTCTCCAACGTCCACGATAAACACCTTTTGTTGTCGATACTTCTCGTTCCTTATTAAAGGAGAAGAAACGTTAGAACACGTCCAAGACAAACACGGAAACTATCACGCACGACTTTCTGGAATCGAGACAATGTGTATTTTTTCGGAATTTGCCTAATTCAGGAAGTAAACACTTTCTCTGTTTTGGCAGCACGAAACACGATGTTTACTCTTTATGATGGAATAACTGTCATTTGGATAGACTACTTCTGTTCCTACTAGAGGCTGCAAACTGCTGTGTCTCTGTTCTGTAGTTCTTTTTTTCTTGTTTTGTACCTTTTGCAAGGTTGTACCTAATATGACTTAAAATAAAATAATGCAATATAGAGTAATGTTATTATTCGCCAAACACATAGCGTTTCGAGCCAAGATGGTGGCCTTTAGACGACTAAGGCGTGAGGCCCATGTCTTCATTGACCCCCTGGTCCCTCTGCCTGCCCCCCCCAGGCGCTGCGCGGCCAGGGTCTAGACCGCCACCTGCTGGGTCTGAAGCTGCAGGCCATCGAGGAGGGCCTCAGCATCCCCAAGGTGTTCATGGACACCGCCTACGGCCTGGCCACTCACTGGAGGCTCCGCACCGGGCAGGTCAGACCCCCCCCCCCCCCCTCTGAGCACCCCCTCTGACCCCCCCCCCCCCCCCCCCCCCTCAGAACCCCCCCCCCTCTGAGCACCCCCTCTGACTCACTTTGACACTGTGTGTGTGTGTGTGTGTGTGTGTGTGTGTGTGTGTGTGTGTGTGTGTGTGTGTGTGTGTGTGTGTGTGTGTGTGTGTGTGTGTGTGTGTGAGTGAGTTGAAAGAGAGAGAGAGTCGTATGTAGCATAGGACCCCAGGTTGGGAGTCAAACCTGTATTTCTACGAGGGATCTGATTAGAACGCTAACGGGCTGAGCGACCGAGCGGCCGATAGCTTTTGTGGTGCTAATGGCGTCCTACCCCTCTGGCTCCGCTGGTCTCAGGACAAGATGGGAGTGTCTGTGTAGTGAACTTTGAAGTGTCGGTTCTGCTCTTGTTGGTTAGGGTCAAAGGAAAGAGGAACCACCTTGTTCTTGTTATGCAAGTGAAACTCGATTTCCAGTGTGATTCAGGATATAACGACTGGAGAGAAAACCTTAACATCCTACGACTATACTATTTGGGACGTGGTCTCTAGTGTCTGAACACAGCTTTCATCAAGAAGGAAGTAGGACTTTTTTTAGTGTAAGGGTATTTCTCAGACACATGATCGAGAAAACGTCACATGGTGGTACATTCCAGCCATCCACTTACACTCAGGGTCAGAATTCTTTATTGAAGATATGATAAACGAGGCTGAGGGGGCAGAGCTTGAACATTGGAGCTAATGTTGACTATTACCACCAGACTAACTTAAGACGGGACAATCTGTCACCAAAGAACGCCAAACGTGCATACAAAGAGTGCAAGCCATGATCCCGGTGAGAGTCTCCTCTCTCCAGATAGGAGGTCTCGTCTCTAATCTCCGTCGGGGACGTACCCCGTCATGTTGGACCCCTTGCCCCAGCGTAACGCTATCTGTCTCCCTGAGCTCCTCAGATGATTAACCGGGTCTGCGATGGGGTAAACAGTGCTGTGGTGGTGGGCGAGGCGTAACGCTGTCTTCTTCATTGTGCTGACATCATTTGCATACAGAAAGCTTTGGGTGGCTGCTCTTGTGAGATAAAAGCGTTTCAAGGCCGGGTCAAAACACAAGTGTTACACAAGCACACACTCGTGGTATGAGGAATTTCTATTCCAGTTGTTTGTTTGTTTAGTATTAGTTTAATATTGCTTTAATCGCCGCTCTGTGGTTGGAAGGATCATAATGTGTTCCGGTAATATAACAATACTGAAATTAAAATGAGAACAGGTCTATTATCAACTTTATAAGATTGGAATGGAAAATGTTATCGTGACACAACGTTAAACATGATTTAATTATAGAGTAAACATTTTAAAAAGACACCGCACATGTTTATGAGAGCCAGTTGGAACGAACCGTGGAGGAATGTGTCGGGGCCGTGTTTGAATGTGTTCAAATATGAGCGTTGGACCTCAGCCAATGGGAGTGCTTGCCAGCCGTCTGTCAGGCTGTATAGATGGGGAGGGGGGGGGGGGGACATGGTGGTGTGTGATTGGTTGAAACTGTGTCAACCAGAAAGTTGGATCAGCTGTGAAGGAAGTTCATGACGTTGATGTAAAATAGGTAAATACCATCACAGTTTTCGGGAAACGATAAGAAAAGGGGAATAATACGATTGTTAAGAGGTAAATAAGCATGTCGTGTCATTCATAGTGCTGTTCACAACACCTATTGGCCTGCGACCCCTTTCAAACTCTGAACATTTACGCGACCAAAACTTCGCTCGTGGCTACGAATCCTAAGCTAGTCTGTTCCTGTCTGCAGGAACATTCAAACCCAAACTGCAGCATCTAATACCACCAGCTTTGACGTCCACAATCTCCCACAACCTCCTACTCCTCCTCCCCCTGCTCCTCCTGCTCTCCTCCTCCTCCTACTCCTCCTCCTTCTCCTGCTCTTCACCCTCCTGCTCATGCTCAAACTCCTCCATTTCTTCCTGCCCCTCCTCCTCCTCCAGTTCTCCTTCTGCTCCCCCATCTCCTGCTCCTCCTCCTCCTCCTCCTCCTCCTCCTCCTCCTCCTCCTCCTGCTCCTTCTCCTCTTCCTGCTCCACCCACCCCTAGTGGGCATCCAAGCCACAGGTGGATCCCTTGACCCCGCCCCTGACCCCAGCTGTCTCCCTCTCCTTCCCCCTCCCCCAGGTGCCCTCCAACACGGACAGCGTGATGTGCTTCGGGCCGCTGGTCCCCGACGGCTACGCGGTCTGCTACAACCCCCAGGCCGACCACGTGCACTTCTCCGTCACCGCCTTCAACTGCTGCGAGGAGACGGACGCCGAGACGCTGGCCCGCAGCCTCAAGCACACACTGGGCCAGCTGCAGGAGCTGCTGCAGCCGCCCACTGCCACCGCCGCCGCCTAGCGGGGGATGAGGGGAGACTTCGGGAAAATTAGATCGGGATTTTTGATCAGTTCGTGTTTTTTTTGTATTTTGGAGAACGTCTTTGCATATCGGAGGCCTTCGCGGAGGCTAGTTTAGCTTGAGATGATTCCTAATGCTACTCTGGCTATTGGTACGCTAGCTAGTGCTATGCTACCTAATGCTACGGTCGCTAATGATATGTTAGCTAATGCTAAGGTTGCTAATGCTGTGGTAGCTAATGCGACGTATGTTAATGATATGTTAGCTAATGCTACGGTTGCTAATGCTACAGTCGCTAAGGATGTGTTAGCTGGTGCTATGTTAGCTGATACTATGGTTGCAAGCGAATGCTACATGAGCTGGGGATACATGCTAGTCGATGCTATGTTAGGTAATTTTATGGTAGCTAGCTGATGCTTGCTAATGGTACAATGCTAGTGGAGGCTTCACTAGCTTATGCTAAGCTTATCAATTTTGTTTGATGAAAGATCATTTTGTACTGTTCATAATGTACTCCTATCGAGCAATGCTGCAAAAAAAAAGTATTTTCCTTTCATTAGTTGTATTCCTTTACTCTTATCACAAAGAAAAATTGTGATAGAGAATACTGTAGTATTTTGTAAACGTATCTCTGTTTGAGATTCTTAGACTGTTATGTTTCTAAGCCAATGTTTAACTGAAGCCAAGACAGTTTAATGAGCTGTAAGAACAAAAACAATGTATTGGCTGAAAGTATCATTGTTGCACTGCTTTTTAAAGTTACTTTGATTATCAACGGAATGAGAGCATTTGTCCACAAGGACAACCCATTAAAGTTTGTTTGTTGTTTGATAGGCTTGTTGTATTTTTACTCCCTGACATACATTGATTATGTAAAACATAATTTCTCAATTTTAAACTAAATCTGTACATTTCAGGGTGGATAATAATAAAATATAATGTGTAAAATATGGATTCTTTAGATATAATAATTATTATATTATAAAATTATATAATAATTTTAAATGATCATCAAATTAATACAAAATCAATTACAATAGATGGATATAAAATATGAGTCACATTCATGTTTTTTTTTATAAATATGTATAGATATTTATACACACATACATTATGTATGCTATGCATACATAACTGACCGACTCGTCGTCTCCCTCCCTCCCAGAGCTATAATCCCTCCCAGAGGGCCGACGGTAGAAACCGGAAGTACGTCACACAATGTCCAGTTCAGTGTGATTAAAACCGGAATAAACAAAGGGCAGCCGAGCTCAGCTGCTCGCTGTTTTTATAGTCCCAGGTTTCAGGTCGAGGATTGGCTTCGCTCCACCGCGTCGCTGTTTTAAAAAGGGAAACGGACTGGTTTATAATCTGATGTTTCCCTGATGGTCGTTATGATGGCACTGGGACGGTAGTCGGACAACATTGCCCGCCACAACAAATTTTTATCTCGGTAGTCGATTGTTTTTAATATTGATTTGAATTTGAACTTATTTAATTGAATTGTTTTTAAGTGCATGTCAGAGTATGAAAGGGGTGCACTCAACTGCCACCAACCCGTAGCATGAGCCGGGGATCCGGGCTGCTCTGGGGGTGATTGGAGTGTGCCTGTGGGCAGCGGCAATAGGATTCAAACCGGTCATCATCGTCCATGGATTGTTCGACAGCTCCGGTGATTTTTTAACTTTGAGTCGTTTTATCAACGAGGTAAGACACGAACAGAACCCGCCCTTGTGTGTGTTTGTTCTCAAATAGAAACACAACTATCCGCCGAACCCCCTGCAATAAGGTGGCCATTGGGGTCTGAAGAGATGCATGGTGTTTGGATGTTACATAATTTTTTGTGTTTATTGAGATCCAGGAGACCACGGGCGTTCTGATGAGTGGTTATTTAACAGGTTGTCTCGAGGGCTGTCTCTTGAGGATGTGATCACGGAAAGCTGTGGGGCTGCATGCTCGGAATGGCAGTTTAGCACGTCATGTTCTTTCTGTCTTTCCTCCACCAAAGTGGTTCATAATTGTGTTATAAACACGCCTTGTGCTCGTATAAATTCTGAACGAATGCATGAGTTGGGTCCGAAACGCAGCAACAACATTTAAAGGTTGCCCTTTATGTTTTTATATTTTTAAACTGGGACACGATACTGTTGCTGTTGGACTTTGAGCTTTTCGTCTTCACCAAAATGCTTATTGCTTACACAAGGCAACAACAACAAATCAATTAGTCGCCATCGCACCGACCTGCCCTACATTTATATATTTAGACATTTATATGCATGTGATAATTTCCATGACCGCCTGGCTGACTTGTGTCATGAGCTGTGTACTGTCTCAGGGCTGTATCTTATGATGTACTGTACCGAAGGGCTGTTCCTCACAATGTACCTCACGCTGTCTCAGGGGCTGTACCTCATGGTGTACCTCATGATGTACCTCACGATGTTCCTCACGCTGTGTGTGTGTGTGTGTGTGTGTGTGTGTGTGTGTGTGTGTGTGGTGTGTGTGTGTGTGTGTGTGTGTGTGTGTGTGTGTGTGTGTGTGTGTGTGTGTGTGTGTGTGTGTGCAGTCTCACCCCGGGACCAATGTGTCGGTCATCGACCTGTTCGACCGGAGCTCCAGCCTGCAGCCGATGTGGAAGCAGGTGGAGGGCTTCAAGGCGGCCATCTACCCCATCATGCAGAACGCCGAAGACGGGGTCAACTTCATCTGCTACTCCCAGGGTGGGTGTCTCACTGTCTGTATCTTTGTGTCTGTCCCCTTAGTTGTGCTCGATCTGTCTTTCTCTTGCTCTTTGTTTCTGCTTCCTGGCTCTTTCTCGCTCACTCTGTCTGTCGGTCTGTCGGTCTGTCTGTCTGCTTGTCTGTCTGTTTGTCCTCTCTCTACAGCTCTTTCTCTCGGTTTGTCTCTGTGTCTGTGTGTCTCTCTAGAGAAAGACGGTAATTGACAGACTGGTTCATTAAAGACATTAAAGACACAAGCGTTGATCGATCGTAACACTTTCCTCTTTTACGCATTTCACAATCCTTGACATTTCACCATGTCACCGACGTGTTAAATCTCCCATTACGACGTCGTCCCTCGATCGACCCCCAATAAAGTCCCACCAATCTTCATAACCATCAGTGTGAACGTACTGCCCATCTCCGAGACAGACGGCTTACCTGCTTATCCCTCCCCCCTCTCTGTCTCACCCTGATGATGTCATCACAGGGGGACTGATCTGCAGGGGCATCCTGGCCACCCTGCCGGACCACAACGTGCACACCTTCATCTCCCTGTCCTCCCCCCAGGCCGGCAGTACGGGGGTGAGTTCACCGCCCTTCACCCTGCGTTCGACTCCCAGGCTAAAGGTTCTGGGATCGATTCTCCGATGTCTGCAGTCTGTTCAGGACTGTAGGCTTCTAAGAGCAAGATGACCCCTGACCCCTCTCTGCCCCTAATCTGCTCAGAGAGAGAGAGAGAGAGAGAGAGAGAGAGAGAGAGAGAGAGAGAGAGAGAGAGAGAGAGAGAGAGAGAGAGAAGAGAGAGAGAGAGAGAGAGAGAGAGAGAGAGAGAGAGAGAGAGAGAGAGAGAGAGAGAGAGAGAGAGAGAGAGAGAGAGAGAGAGAGAGAGAGAGAGAGAGAGAGATGAGAGAGAGAGAGAGAGAGAGAGAGAGAGAGAGAGAGAGAGAGAGAGAGAGAAATTGATTTCCGCTGACTGGAAGCAGACATCCAAAAATGCTAATGGCTGAAGATAAAGGAAAGTGAAATACAAAGTCATTACAAATGTTCGCACTACATATGGTTTAGTAAGACAGCCTCACAATCCCAGAGCTTTAAAGTTAAACCATGGACTATAAATAATGCATAACTTCCTGTTCTCGGTCTTCCTCCCAGACACGGAGTACCTGAAGTATCTGTTCCCCCAGTTCATGAAGTCCAACCTCTTCCATCTCTGCTACACCTCGGTGGGCCAGCGCATCTCTATCTGCAACTACTGGAACGGTAGGAGCCCCACACACACACACACACACACACACACACACACACACACACACACACACACACACACACACACACACACACACACACACACACACACACACACACACACACACACACACACACACACACACACACACACACACACACACTAATCCTAACCCTAGAGCAAGATGACCTCTGACCTCTACTGGCTCCTTACACACATGGATCTGATCCCATCGTCTGTCGCTCGGGGTTAGAGCTTCTGCTAAATGACGAAGTAGTAAATAGTAATAGTAGTAAATATTTATACTTTTCTATAATTTCACAGTATATTGTAGTAGCGGCAAAAGTAGGGTTTTAGGCTGCGTCTGTGGTGATTCGTCCCATAACCAAAAACAAACCATGTCTAACCCAACACCTAAACCCACCATCTCTATTCTAACGTGTGTGTGTTCCCCTTTCAGACCCCCCACCACAGGGACATGTATGTGAACAGCAGTGACTACCTGGCGTTGCTGAACAGCGAGAGAGAGAACCCCAAATCAGCAGGTCAGCCCGCCTTCACGGTCAAAGATCCTTGCTACCAACCTACGCACATCTGCGTTTACATTTTGGGCATTTAGCTGATTTTATTCAAAGCGACTTACAATCAGTACATTCATCAGAGGAAAGCGGAACAACAATATATCTCTGTCGGCACAGTAAGGATGTTCATAGACCCAACTGCCAAGCGCTAACAATTGTTAGGATAACCCATTCCCCATATACAACAGAGATAGCTGGGATAAGATGCTACACAACTAAGTCCTATGACTAAATACAACAACAACAAGTGCATACATTAAGTGCCAGGTCGTAAAACATACATTAAGTAGGAGTGGGGGGGGGACGGGGGGGGGTCTATGCATAGTCTAGGTGAACTCTGAACACGTGAGTTCATGTCTGCATCGAGACGAGGGCCTGTGTTACCCACAATGCACCAGGGCTCCACTCTGTATTGTTATCAGGTGTTTACATTGTGCTCTGTTTACCGTCTCCCCTCTGCAGAATGGAAGACTAACTTCCTGAAGATTAAGAAGTTGGTGTTGGTTGGAGGACCCGATGATGGGGTGATCACACCCTGGCAATCCAGGTGAGTCTGCACCTCTCTGCGAGTGTGACCCCCCCCCCCCCCCTCGCGGTCGATGGGTCTGCATCAACACCGCCATCACCGTCGAAACCCTGCAGAAACATTCACGAGGAAGGGGAAGTAGATGCGATGTGCGGGCAGGTTTAATGCTTAAGGTTATCGAACACAGCACTGATAATTGAACGGGTTCTTTAATTCTATGATATACTGCAGAATAACGAATAACAAATGTTACAAAGGTTAGTAATAAAGGCACAGTAACTCTTTCAGTGGGTCTGTTTTCGGTGGAACAGTCAGTGTGTAAGGTATCATGCTATGCCTGGCGGGCACACTGAAATTACAAACCAAACCTGTGTTGTACGAGCAAATAATGCACCCCGTCTGTAACTAAAGTCATTAATTATTCAAACAATGAGTCAATGGGAAAAGCCAAGAGCACTTGAAGTATTCATTTTATAATGATCTGAAACCTGTTGACAAAGCAGACATTCAATGTTTGGAATAACAACGACGGAAAGAGTCGGTGCTGGATGACCTCGTTTCTAAGAAGAGAGTCCAGAGATTGCCTTAAGAATTAAAAAAACAAACTGTACATTTTGTAATTTGACAGAGGCGTCCAGCTGCTCACATGACCAACACCCGCATGAAAAACCCCTCTGTCCTTCCAAACGTTTTCCATCAAGGTTTTCTGTGTTATCCGTGTAATAGATTTCCAGTGTGTAACTGATAAAACGGTGCCCTAAATAGACGCATACGCTCACATGACGTGTCTCTCTCGATTTCAGTCAGTTCGGTTTCTATGACGACAACGAGACAGTTGTGGAAATACAACACCAGGAAGTAAGCAGCATTCTTTTCCAAAATATTTGTTTGAAGAGTTTTGGCTTAAATTTATTCAAAAGTGTTGAAATCCATACAAATAAACCCAGGAGCCCCGTTGTCCTAGTGGTCACTGAGGGAATAACGTTGATACACAACCAACCACAAACGTTTGGTTTTAAAGGTCTCGGTAACTGATACTCGGCTTGGGGAACCCCTTGAGTTCATGCAAATAGGAAAGTTGTGTATTATTATGACATGTACATTAGTGTAAGTATTGCAACATGTTTATTTGTATAAATACTTAGCACAGCTTGTTTAGAAGTGTAAATATCACACCCTGTTTATGAGTATAAATATCACAACATGTTTATGAGTATAAATATCACAACATGTTTATGAGTATAAATATCACAACATGAACATTAATATAAATATTATAACATGTATATATGTAATATATTAATATTACAACATGAATATGACAACATTTATGTTGGTGGGAATATTACAACATGAGTATCACATCATAAATATTACAACCTTAAAATGTATATATTAGTGCATTACAACATTTCTTCCTAAACTGAGGCCTACCTGTACCGGTCCTGACCTGTCCTCTCTTCTCTCCCCCCTCCAGGTGTTCCTGCGGGACTCGTTCGGGTTGAAGACCCTGGGGGCGCGCGGAGACCTGGTGATCTGCTCCATGGCCGGGGTGCAGCACGTCTGGTGGCACTCCAACGAGACCGTCTACCAGACCTGCATCGACAAGTGGCTGCAGTAGAACTCCGCCTGGGACCACACACATATACACACACACACACACACACACACACACATACATCCATACATGCATGCATGCATACATACATACATACATACATACATACATACATACATACATACATACATACATACATACATACATACATACATACATACATACATACATACATACATACATACATACATACACACACTATACACAGAAGCTATGCTCATTATCCCCTGCCATGGGCCAGGGGAAAGAGTTTTAAATATTTATATGAATTAGTTCTCTTTTACATGTGGTGTGTGTGTGTGTGTGTGTGTGTGTGTCATTGCCTGTGTGTTTACGTGTGCTTGGCCAGCGACCGCAACAACACAACACAACACAACACAACTGTGCCTAACTGACATTTTGAGATTCTGTCTCCATGACAACCCGCAATGCCCACCCACCTCGTCGCCGTGGCGATTGTTTTTATGTGCTTTTATTTTCCTATCCAGTAGAAGCAGACTTCCTGTGTTTTGTTTTTTTAGCCTGCAAACCTTTTGAAGAAAAGTGTTTTTAAAATACTATTTTCGTGGTCAAACGTGTCTCCGATAGTAATTCTGCCTCATGCGTATAAGTCGTGCTTGTGTAGTTTCTCTGCAGTAGAACCATGCCTTAAAGTAGGATCTCCCTCCCCCTCGGGTCTTAATCACCCAGCGGGCATCTTGAGTTGAAAGATTTAAGGTCCCATGTTATGCCACCAGGAGTGAGTGTGATTAGCCGTTAGAAGCCGTTTTGAAAATCTGCCTCTTCCGACATCACATGTGGGTGTGTCCACGTAGATGTATGACGGATAGATGAGCAACATTTGCTACAGTCCACTGGGTAGGCTGGTAGACTGATCTATCCAACACACATCTAGGTGGACACGCCCTCTTGTGATGTCACTGAAAAACAGGAAGAGGTAGATTTTCAAACGGCTTGTAATGGCTAATGACACTCACACCTGGGGGTGGGATATGGGACCTTTTAATATTCAGTTCCCTTCACACAGCTAGTGTCTGGAACCAAGATGGTTGCCAGGTGAATGAGGTCTGTCTGATGTGGTTCGTTCAGGCTTGAACGCCTAAGTGCTAAGACTCACTGCCTTTATCGAAGACGGGGGCCGTACAGGAAATGGAAGAGACGTCAAAGGAGTGTAAAAGGAAGTGGTTGGGTTTGTTTACCTCTGCCCTGTCATACTCGTTAACCTCCCCCCGTGACGTTTAGAAATCTCAGGCGTTTTATTAAATGTTTCGTCAGTCCGTCTGTCCGTTTTAGGTTTTTCTGGATCAAAAATTCTGAATGTTAATTGCTCTCGGTTGTATTATCGTTGTGTTTTTTGTTTATTTCACAGTTACAAAGATTTAGCTTTCAAATGAGGGAAATGTGCTCACCTCCAACGACTTTGTGTTGTACCCGAGGATGATTATTAAATGACGTAGATTTATGAGGGAAGTTTTAAATATTATGGATAATATCGATATTGTGTTTTTTGAGACTGCAGTATTATCATGTGTATGTGTTTTACATTGTTATATACTTGGTTTTATGTATGCTTGTTCTGTTAAACAGAAGTGTATTCATGGAGAATTATTGGATATATGCTTTTAAATTATATGTCCGAACAGATAATACAGTCCTAACAATCTTACCGATGTAGAATATTTTGTTGGTGTTCACCACAAATTCCACATGATCCGCAGTATAAGAATAAGTAGCAGTATGAGATCAGTATGAAAAGTGCTTAATTGCCTGAAAAGTTGCACATACATGGAATTATCAGATAGAATTGTCATATGTATCTTTATGCGCAAACCTACCTGACATAAAGGTATTTCTTGTATAACGTGCCCAAATAATTAAGTGTCATTTTTAAAATATCCAATAAAAACGATTTAAAAAGTATTTTATTTTCATTATTTCTTTATTCATTGTTAATAACGCAAATAAAATCACCAATTATGATTCGACCAAAAAGACTACAACTCCCTGTTTCCCGGCTGCCCCGGATGTAATCCATCGAGCCACCGGATATTGCCGCGCGTCGCAAGCAAAAGGCCCTTTTCCGTCTCTGAGAAGTGTGGTACAGAACGGCTGACACAAGTGAGTCTCAAAAATCAGAATTTCTACCCTTAAAACCTCAAATAATGACTTTTAACGACCCACTTCGCGTACCTCTAACCCACTTGCATGCATCGTATGCGTGAATCCGCGTTCGATTTGTGTAATGCTCTTAATTTCGGGTGAAAATGTGTTTTCCGAATGCCACGGACCGGAGCGTTAGCATTAGCATGTGGCTATCCACCGTACATGTGTCCGCTGAGCCACGCGGGTCGCTGCTCACCTCCCGCATCTAGTCTCACCTTCACTGTCCCGTCGTACGTGGTTTTGCGGCTTTCTTGCCTAGTACAAACTGTCTGATTTAAGCTTTGGAGTAAACCTCCATCAGACGTGTGAAGGGTTGTTCGCCTCTAAATGTTTAGCCTTGGAAGCTAACACGGCTAGACCACCGCGGGGCTCAGCTCAGGCCTTGGCCGGTGGTGTGGGGACGTCCGAGGGTTTCTAGTGGTTTTCGTTAAAATTATGTTTGGATCTCTGTTGGTTTAGCTCTTGCATACGTTGGGCCGTTGTCGTTTGAAAGATGGATCACGTATATTAATTTTCCTGGGTGGAGGCGTTGGAATGGCCGAACTAACTACTAGACGTGGTTTAATTTCCCAGGTCGAAACGTGCCTCGTATTTATATTTACCTGTTTCCTCCTAGTGACTACCGAGACGTGGGAGACCGCACCAGCCGTCGCTGAGTCTCCGGAGATCAAGCTATTCGGGAAGTGGAGCACCGACGATGTGCAGATCAACGACATCTCTCTGCAGGTACGGTAGGACTCGATCCCCGGCCGGTAGAACCCGGTGGGAGCCCCGGTAGATTCGGGAAAAGCGAGGCTAGAGTCACGCCTAGACACCTTCCCGTTGTCCTGGTGTGCTAGAGTTTTCGTAGATTGAACGTCTTTGTTTATTCATTGGCTGCAGTCTATAACAGTGACCCAGTCAATCACCAACTCAGACACATTACCTGTCATCTTAGCTGTCATGTACTTATCTCTGAATGTGGAGGTTCTTCATAGAATTTAGTTTTTCTAATCCATCCCCACTCTTGAGCCTAATTCACTGTTTGTACAGCTTTAAGTAACAATGAAAAAATAAGCTTCATACCGTTGCTTATGAAGTCAGTCAGGACTGTACAATTGTACAAATCAAAATGCACAAACGATAGTCAAATCAAAAGTGAGCAATATTGCACATTATTTAAATGTTGCTTTTGTTTAAATGTCTATGTAGAAATAAACGTGCTGTACAAATGCTGAATTTCCCTTTGGTGATTTATACATTTTCATCTCGTCTGTGCTGTCCTCCGTGTTCGTATGTGTCTTGTGTGTACTTGTGTCGCGTAGTTATAACTGTCGTGTGGCTCCTCCGCAGGATTACATTGCCGTGAAGGAGAAGTACGCCAAGTACCTGCCCCACTCCGGTGGTCGCTATGCCGCCAAGCGTTTCCGCAAGGCGCAGTGCCCCATCGTGGAGCGCCTCACCAACTCCATGATGATGCACGGCCGCAACAACGGCAAGAAGCTCATGACCTGCCGCATCGTCAAGCACGCCTTCGAGATCATCCACCTGCTCACCGGGGAGGTGAGTGGGGGCCGCTTGAGGCGCTGACATGCTGGGGTTCACCGAACCAGGGTTTGGGTTAAAGGGCCGACTCATTACTGGGTTTGGTAGCTTGGACTGTAAATGCATATTTTTTTGTTTGGTGCTTTTAGAAGAAATGAGTGAGTACATCCTGTGACGGGCCCTTGCATGGCTTGGATTGATATTCAGTGATGAATGGTGTGGGTCAGACTCGAGATGGTCTAGACACTTTTCAGTTCAAACCCAGGTGTTGTAAGCTACCTGTTGGCATCCTTAAGAAAGGTGCTCTCCCTCCCGCCTTATTAATGACATGAATCTACCTGTACCTTCTGTCCGCTAAGCGAGGCTAGAGTCACGCCTAGACACCTTCCCGTTGTCCTGGTGTGCTAGAGTGCTCGCAGATTGAACGTCTTTGTTTATTCATTGGCTGCAGTCTATAACAGTGACCCAGTCAATCACCAACTCAGACACATTCGAAACATTTGATGAAAATCAGCATCGCCGGTGGTTTTATTTTAAGCACCTGTCGCTAAAGTTTTGATCTGTTCAAGACTTGATCAGGTGCGTTCAAATATCCATACTGATGATACTGTTGTAGTTATGTTTTCAATCCTAATCGGTGGAACTCTAATTCATTCCATCGTGTGTAGTTTCCAACCTCATATTTGTGTCATTCTAAGGGCATATCAACCTGGGTATCATAAGTCCATCTTAATGTCATGGTGATGCAATAGCATTCTAAGAGTGTCTCTTCCTGCTCTGAACGCCTCTCTCCCCCTCCCCTCCAGAACCCCCTGCAGGTGCTGGTGAACGCCATCATCAACAGTGGGCCCCGTGAGGACTCGACCCGTATCGGGCGTGCCGGTACCGTCAGGAGACAGGCCGTGGACGTGTCCCCACTCCGCAGGGTCAACCAGGTACACGTTTCATCAGACGCATTTCGTTTTTTGGATACCTTTCTTCTGTAGTGTTGCTTACTTTAGGACTTGTGTTTAGGTCTTGTCAAAATGGTAGGATTTTCTTCCCTTTTTACTTATATAATAAACTTAATGGCTAACTTGAAGTTTTTTATAAAGGCTCTGTCCGTATCTGGCGGTTTAGTTTAGGCCAGACAGTTGTGTTGCCATCAGTAGTAAATCATAATGTCTTGGGCAGCTTTAAGGGGCCTTCAGCCCCTCATCACAGGAGGCAGGCTGGTTTCCATGGCCCTCGGATGCACTTCTGATTTGTATGATTTAATTGCCATTCTATCCCTCTTGGTGAAAAGGCCCATATGGTCCATTCTAGTGTACATGTTGACCCTACCGTCTGTCCGCTAAGCGAGGCTAGAGTCACGCCTAGACACCTTCCCGTTGTCCTGGTGTGCTAGAGTGCTCGCAGATTGAACGTCTTTGTTTATTCATTGGCTGCAGTCTATAACAGTGACCCAGTCAATCACCAACTCAGACACATTCGAAACTACCTTTCACCCTGCGAGCGTTTTGTTCCAAGCTGTGAGGCCGAGGTAAGGCTCTAACCCGGATGTCTTTTCTCTCAGGCGATCTGGCTGCTGTGCACAGGAGCGAGAGAGGCTGCGTTCAGGAACATCAAGACCATCGCCGAGTGCCTCGCTGATGAGCTCATCAACGCCGCCAAGGTGAGCTTGTTTTAAAATGATGTAAAACCCATCAGACGTGTACGATGGCTGGATCACTATTTTGGTCGGATAGGTAGTTTGAGAAACTAAGTAGTGCCACTAAATGTATTTAAAAAATAGTTCAATAAATGTAGTTGCCTCTAAATGTGGCAAGTCTACATTTTGTAGCTTGATGCACTTCAATACATCAAGTTGGCCGACGTGTGTACTCGCGGGCGCTTCACGCACGCCATAGTGGGTTGTGTCCCTTCCACACAGTTTTCAGTTCAAACCCAGATGTTGTGGCATCCCTAAGAAAGATGCTCACCGTCCCGCCTTATTAATGACATGAATCTACCTGTACCGTCTGTCCGCTAAGCGAGGCTAGAGTCACGCCTAGACACCTTCCCGTTGTCCTGGTGTGCTAGAGTGCTCGCAGATTGAACGTCTTTGTTTATTCATTGGCTGCAGTCTATAACGGTGACCCAGTCAATCACCAACTCAGACACATTCGAAGCATTTGACAATGAAACCCGAAATGAAGAATCTGAATTTACCCTGGATTTATTTTAACCACCAGTCACAAGTTATTGTGAGATCCTGAACTTCTCACTGTTGTGCTCCTGGCTGTGTCTAATGGTTTGAATCTCTTCACCTCTCCAGGGGTCTTCTAACTCCTACGCTATCAAGAAGAAGGACGAGCTGGAGAGAGTGGCCAAGTCTAACCGTTAAAACATGTTGGGTTTTTCAACTTAATAAACTTGAGGTTATGCTACTTCTGTGTTTGGGTTTTCATTGACTAACGATTACAGACAGCAATTGTCTTGACGAATACTTATTGTAAGTCGTTTTGGATAAAAGCATCTTCTTAATGTTGTTTATGTATAGAAATAACATAACATTTTCTTAGGAAAGGAAGTCTAGTTTTATTAGCAACTGTTAATGTGAGATCACACATTAAAAACGTAAACATTTAATGGGCATACAATCTAAAGAGTCTTCGGTCCTTCACTTAAACTTCTCATCCCTACTAGGCTGCAAATCAAGTACATGCAGTAACTTCAAACCCCTTGACTCAAGTGGTTGGAAAAGTTGCACGAGGGGCAGGGTGTGACACCGGTTGTATACAAAACGACCAGCAGGGGGCGTAGTTCTGCTGCTCGCCACTTTATCTGATAAACTGCGTATTAGTGCGTTGATGCCAAAGCTACTGATGGCACAGGGTGTTAGCATAGCTCCATGTTTTGAAGGCGTATATAGTTTATTCAGAAGTAGGTGTGCTTGCGGTTGACCAGCAGGCAGAGGGAGGACAGATTGGCTCCCAGTTTGCCCGCCTCACTGCAGGCCGTGGGCAGGAAGGTGTAGTCCTGCAGCTTCTGTAGGGCCTGGGTGGGGAGAGAGCGTGGTGGCGGTCAGGTAACTAGAGCCCGGGCAGGCGATCTCAAAAGATTGTTAAATTGATATGGGGCTTTTTCTTAGTACCCAACGCTTGAGAGTGAAAACATGATAAACAAATGTGAGTCCGTATGCTAGTAAAAAAGGGAGGAGGTTGGGATTTGAGGGAGGGTTAACCTGTTGGATGATGCAACTGAGAAGTTAAATTGTTTGTCGAAAAGAACTTCAGAAATGTTAATTTATTAACATATTTATAAATGCGCCCAACACCAAACAATTTTTATTATTTTTCTGTGAAGGTTTGTTTCTCTTGTTTTGCATGCTGGAGGATAAGCAGCAAATCGTAAGGAGCAGCTCCATCCAAGATATATATATTGATTAAAGGTCCATATATCGGTAAACTTTTACTCCAGTATCGGTTGGGATCTAAAGGGAACCCCAAAATCACTTGTTCAACTTGGCTGTTGGTTCACTCAAATTTATATAGAAGTTAAGCGGGAAATTAACTTGTACAAGTCTGTCACTCTTGGAAAGGGATTTCCAGAGTGGTAGACTCCTTTTCCAAAGTTAATTGGGATTTTTGGTTTCAGGGTGCGTTCGTTTCACACTCTGTTCGTGTCTATTAAAGGGTGCGTTTGTTTCATACTGTTTGTGTGGGTCTATTAAAGGGTACGTTCGTTTAACACTGTTCATGTGAGTCTATTGAAGGATGCATTTGTTTCACATTCTGTTTATGTGGGTCTATTGAAGGGTGCGCTCGTTTCGTGGACCCACCTCCATGCTCTCGGGGCACTCCTCGGCCGGGCGGTGCAACAGGAAGTCCTGCTGGTTGGCACCGCGGACGTAGATGCAGTTGGCGGCGGCGTCCTCCGGCACGGCCAGAACCTCGTAGCGGTGGTCTGTCAGCTGCTCCATCATCTGAGAACAAGAGAGTTTACAGAGGAGAGCGGTGCTAACCTGTTAGCATCACTCAGGAGAGCACAGCGCTAACCCGTTTACGTCACTCTAACAGGTGAGCAGTGGTGGTGGATTCAATCATTCGTTTCTGTGACCCAGTTCGCGTGATTCAGTTCGCGAACGAGGAGTCGTTCGCGAATCGTTCGTTCGTTCAGTCGAGTTTCCGGTACCACTAACTCCACTGAGTCTGACTGACTCAGCTGAGAACCGTGCAATGGGGTCCATTCCATGATGCGATTTACCGCTACCGGAAACCAGGCTGAACGAACATACGATTCGTGAACGACTCCTCCTAGTTCAGTCGAGTTTCCGGTGAATCGATTCACCGGAAACTCGACTGAACGTGGAGGAGTCGTTCGCGATTCAGCCTAGTTTCCGGTAACGGTGAATCGCATCATGGAATGCACGCCATTGCGCGGTTCTCAGTTGAGTCAGTCAGACTCAGTGGAGTTAGTGCTACCGGAAACTCGTTTGTTCGTTCAGTCGAGTCTCCGGTGAATCGAATGGTGAACGAGACGACCGAACGAACGAGAGAGACGAACCGGTTCAGTTCGTTCGTCCTAAAGACTCGGTCATTCGAACCGGTTCGCGAACGAACGAGCCAACACTAGTGAGCAGCTCACCTGTTAGCTAAGGACCACTCAGGAGAGCCGTGCTAACCCGTTAGCTTAGGACCGCTCAGGAGAGCCGTGCTAACCCGTTAGCTTAGGACCGCTCAGAAGAGCCGTGCTAACCCGTTAGCTTAGGACCGCCCAGAAGAGCGGTGCTAACCCATTAGCATTCCTCATGTATTAATCAGTGCTAACTCCTAATCGTTTGCGTTACTTAAGACCGCAAACCCGTTAGTGTTCCTTAAGATTTCTCAGAGCATTGCTAATGTAGTGTAGGAGAACAGTACTAAAGGTTGACTGATTTAATTAACTTAATTACTGTCCCCACCAGATGAAACCATCCATCTAAGACAAATTTTATAATTTATACCGTAAACAAAACCTCTGTATTCCCAAACACAAGCGAAGTTAAAGCACAACATCGTAGTGTATATCCATAATTATTTTCTCATTCTTTGATTCAGGTCTCAGTTGTCTCACTATGGTGGCAGCCTGAGAGTCAAGCGTTTCATGTAGTCATTATTCATGCGCTCACTGCGGAGGGACCCGACCGCACGACTCACCCGAAGCGTCTTCTTGGCCCCGTCGCTGTTGCTAATGACGATGGTGTCGGGCCCCCCCATGGAGCAAATGTTCTTCAGCCGGGCCCCACCGCACACGGGCACCGTGGACACAGCAAAGTCCTGCATCGGAATACAACAAAATAATGAATATAAACTCAGTTTTTTTATCAGCGGGCGGTTTGACTCTCATTAACGACTGGGCCTTAACGAGGGCCTTAATGAGGGAGGCTCTCGTTAAGGCGTTGGATCACTCCTGACCCATGAACTTCTGACCTTCTATTTTTGCTCTGCGGCTTTGAGCTATGATAATGATTGTTTGGTAGTGAATTGTTGGTCAAAAACAAAGTCAATAGGCTATCGCTTCATATTTCTGCAATCAAATATATATAACATGCATTTGTTGTTGAAAGTTACATGTGCTTTCAGAATGAAATACATTAAAAATATGGGGCGACAAAGAAAAAACACAATGAGTTTTGTTTGAGGAAATATCAAAAAGCGCTTACAAATAGAATGAATACATAAATATCAGAGTATTTTGGTCTCTCGTCACTCAGCATATTTTCTGACGGTTTTGCTGAAAAAGAAATTCCAGAATGCTCCAGGATTTCCTGAGACTTCTCTGAGAAGAACCGCCTACATGTAATTTCCGGGCAGAATGACACAATGCCCATGGCCCACACAAACGCACACAAACTAACACACACTCTTAATGGACTTCTGTGCGCCTCAGAGGACAGCCTGTGTGGGGAGCTTAATGGACCAGCTCCACTCAAGACTCCTTATAGGAACACTCCCCAAATCCAACCCACAGGCAGGCTGCTGTGGCTGTGGGTGGCCGCCCTCTCGCTGGGCCTCTGGTGCTCCCTGTCTCCTGTCTCCCTGTCTCTGGGTCTCATCATCATCATCATCAGTTTTCCCGCTGGGCCCATATCTGGCCTTGGGGCGCTACTGCTGGAGAGTTGGAAGTCTCTGTTCCAGCAGCAGCTGTCGAAGACGGACAGGATGTCTGTCTTCGACATCACGACATCAGTCAGGGTTAGGTACCTTGTCAAGGACACCTCGACATTCAGCTAGGAGAAGCCGGGGATCGAACCAGCAACCTTCAGGTTGCCAGCCAACCCGCTCTACCTCCTGAGCTACTGCCACCCCGTCTCCCTGTCTCCCTGTCTCCTGTCTCCCTGTCTCTGGGTCTCCCTGTCTCTGGCTCTCCCGTCTCCAGGTCTCCTGTCTCCTGTCTCTGGTTCTCCCTGTCTCCCTGTCTCTGGGTCTCCCTGTCTCCGGGTCTCCCGTCTCCAGGTCTCCTGTCTCCCTGTCTCTGGTTCTCCCTGTCTCCCTGTCTCTGGGTCTCCTGTCTCTGGGTCTCCTGTCTCTGGTTCTCCCTGTCTCCCTGTCTCTCGGTCTCCTGTCTCCCTGTCTCTCGGTCTCCTGTCTCCCTGTCTCTGGGTCTCCTGTCTCCCTGTCTCTGGATCTCCTGTCTCCCGGTCGCCTGTCTCCCTGTCTCTCGGTCGCCTGTCTCCCTGTCTCTGGGTCTCCTGTCTCCCTGTCTCTGGGTCTCCTGTCTCCCTGTCTCTCGGTCTCCTGTCTCTGGGTCTCCTGTCTCTGGGTCTCCTGTCTCTAGGTCTCCTGTCTCCCTGTCTCTGGGTCTCCTGTCTCTGGGTCTCCTGTCTCCCTGTCTCTGGGTCTCCTGTCTCCCTGTCTCCTGTCTCCCTGTCTCCTTGTCTCCTGTCTCCCTGTCTCTGGGTCTCCTGTCTCCCTGTCTCTCGGTCTCCTGTCTCTGGGTCTCCTGTCTCTGGGTCTCCTGTCTCTAGGTCTCCTGTCTCCCTGTCTCCCTGTCTCTGGGTCTCCTGTCTCTGGGTCTCCTGTCTCCTTGTCTCTGGGTCTCCTGTCTCTGGGTCTCCTGTCTCCCTGTCTCTGGGTCTCCTGTCTCTGGGTCTCCTGTCTCCCTGTCTCTGGGTCTCCTGTCTCTGTTAGTAATGTGCGATAAAACGATATAGGCTACGATATAAACAGCAAAAATGGCGTACGATAGAGATTTTAATTATATCGCGATAATGCATGTTGATGACGCAAAATACAATGTTTAATTTTTGGTTTGGTGCGGTTCCATTTCACATTGCAATTTTCGCAACAGTGCCAGAATTTGTCTACAAACCCGCATGTGTGCAAAGATCCCTGCCTCTGGATCTGGGTCTCTGCGTCTCCACCTGGATCACATCCAGGAGGGTGATCCACAGATTTTGAAAGGGTTGTTGTGTGATGTTTAAAGGGGTGGCCGCGAGTAAGATGAAGTTAACTTAATTCTTCCCGGGCAGGTCATTTGGGTGTCACTGCAGTCTTGAGCCATTAAAACCAACTCTGGACTTTCACTTTTTCATCCACCAATCCGTCTATCTTTTGAACTAGTCTGTCATTTTTCATTCATTCATTTGCCCGGCCAGGTCTTATTTTAGTGATAAATCTTCAGCCCTCCATTCACAGATAAATCAATGTGTCCATCTATTCTGCCGTCCATCCATCCATTCATTCACTAAACGCTCTATCAATCGTTGAATGCGTGAAGGAATGAACACACACATTCATCCGTTCATTAGGACCCTGAACCCTGAAGTGCGACCCCTGACCCCCCTGCTCACCCTGAAGGTGTCGGCCAGCACCTCGGCCCCTCTGTAGTTGGTGTGGTCCGAGATCCCCACGAAGAACTCCCGTCCGGTGAAGAGCACGTCGCTGCCCTCCAGGGTGGCCCCCCCGGTGGCCCCCCCGGAGTCCCCCTCCTCCGCCCCCATCTCCACCACCGTCAGGCTGAGCTCCGACACCACCCGCCGCACCGCCTCCGCCTGGACACGCACAAATCAAACGCACCCGGGGGTCAGCTCCTGGCGTTTAGCACTACGGAACTCTTACGCACTTATTGTACGTTGTACGTCCTGGAACTTAAAAATAGTACTTAGCATTGTGTAGCATCTTATCCGAGTTATCTCTGTTGTATACGGGGAATGGGTTAACCTAGCGATTGTTAGTGCTCGGCACTTGGTGCTATGAACATCCTTATTGTACCGACAGCGATATATTGTTGTTTCTCTTTCTTTTGATAAAAGCACGGATGCAAGTCGCTTTGGATAAAAGTGTCTGCTGAACGCCCTAAATGTAAATGTAAATCTATCGCCCCCGGTTCTGGGGGTTCCGATCTATGGCGTGGGATCTAAGGTTCCGATCTATGGCTACGGCTCCATTGTATCACCTGGTTCTGGGGGGAAACGGCTTTGTGGCGTCTGACCCGTCTCATAAAGTTATAAACTCGATTAAAACCATGAACGTTTCCTTCAGAGTGTGTTCAGGTCTCCGTTACACGTGGCGGGTGCGCTCGTTTCGTACCTCGGCCCGTCTCTGCAGCCTGAAGGGGCGGGTGATGAGGGCGGTGTCGCCCTGGATCACCGCCACGTCCTCCACCCTCCAACTGTCCGGCAGCTCTGGGTCGGGGGGGATCTCGATCAGCTGCAGCCCCACCTTCTGCCGCAGGGCGCCGGTCAGCACGCCAAACTGCCGCTGCGCCTTCGCCAGGTCCACGGTCGCCGCCGCCGCAGGCTCCGCCCCCTCCTCCGCCCGGTCCTCGCCCCCCCGGCCAAAGGAGGTGGGGACGCCACGCACTATGGCGTGCGTGAAGCGCCCGTACGTGCACACGTTGGCCATCGCCGCGGCAGCCTCCGACAGGAAGTGGAGGAGCGGGGAGTAGCAGCGGTGGTCGTGTTGTTGGTCGCTCTGTCTTAAAGCGTCGGAACGCCGGAGGACCAAATTAGGAGTTGGTTCTTCCTCTCCCGACAATGAAGCGGCCAACAGGAAGTGAGTTGATCTGGGAGTCTGCGACGAGGGGGCCACTTGGATCGGGGTCAGGACCACAGGGGTCCAGGGGGGTGGCCCAGACGAAGCCTTGGGGAACACACTGTCTGGAAGAGAGGAGGAGGAGGAGGAGGGAGGAGACACTGGGGTGTTTTAGACGGTTGCCATGACACCCCAATCAAGTGGTCATAAACCTATGACCTTGTTGCTCTACTTTGAAAACAAGTCAGGATTTGCAGTAACGATTCGAATGATTCTATGTTGTATCAGGTATAGCCTACGTGTTCCACTTTAAACAAAGTAAAAGAGTCAAATCAAGATGAAAACAACTTAAAATGGTAACAAAGATTACAAAACCAGCGACAATTTTAAAGTTGGTGGTATGATTGTACGGTGGCCTGGAGGTATGTTGTCGTGTCGTATTTAGGTCGGGGTGAAGCGGGGCAAACGCGTTTTTACTAATTCCCCTTCATTCAAATCCACCAAGGCAAATCGTCAGCTCATCTGCACAAATCTCCGTAAAAAATGATCTCTTCTTTTTCCAACTCTCCGCCACAAGGATTTACATTCCCTGTAGTGTATTCTGTCAGTTTTGCATACGTGGTCAACATATTCCTTTAAGGAATATGCAAGCGGACAACCTCGAAGCCCCTCGAAACACAGGAAAGTCCATAACGCAGGAGCCGTAATGGGTTTCAATGAGTAGGCTAACCTATAGGACGCAATGCGTGCAAAAACTAGTAGCGAGATAACGGGCGAGCTAAACTGGAGAAATAGTTTCCCCAAAACGTCACTCATGCTGGGTGAAGCAGCAGCACGCCCGGCTGCTCATTGTGCTTCATGACCAAAACAAAAGTTATTATTAACATTTTCACAATTTATTGAAAACCATCGACTCACCGTCCTCAGATCAGTCGCTTTAGTCGCGGTCGGAGCGAACGGTTTCTTTTTTATTCCCGGTTCCAGATGACCCGTCCCCGTTATATTCTCTCTCTCTTTCCTCCTCTGTTCCTCTCGCTCCTGTTCTCCCGACTCCCCCTCACTCTTCCATCCCCGACCTCCCCCCTCGCCTCCCCTCCCCTCACTCTTCCATCCCCAACCTCCCCACCCGAATCTCCACTTAGAAATGATCGCGGATCTACATTGCTTTCTACGGTAAAACGCGACTTATTTTCTTTTGTTTAAATACATACCTAAGTCTTACCCAATATGCATGCCCTGCGTTGTAGGCAGATATAGACATTCATAATTACATACAAATCTAATCAAATTGTTTTCTACAAATGGTTTTCCATATTGTCGTCCAATCAACATGTCCCAATATCTCTGGGCTGCGTTTCAAATGTTTTTACTGCAACACATTGTGTAAATTAGATCTTAAAGTAATTGCAAATACATATGAATGACTATTTAGGCAACATAATCAAATAGGTAGAGTGTTCAGCAACCCTCTTACTGCTGCACTAACAAGAAACTGACAAGCACTTGGCCGGACGTTATAATTGTATTTACAATTCACATGATACATGATACACCGAGCTTTAGCCAACAGCTCTCTGCTCCCCCACTGAGACTGGCAACCTGTTATAGTTGGAGGTTATACATGACGGTATACAGTAGGGTTGCCCAACAGCTGACCCCATGACATCCAAAGTTTCACAAGGACATGAGGTTTCAACGGACACAAACCCTGCTCTCCTCTCTCTTTCCGAGATGCGCTAAAGAGACAGCGGGTATGATGTTCTCGGGAGTCATAGGCCTACTTGAAAAAATAAGAAGTTCCCACGGAGACTCGCCTGCCCCGGTCGGTTCAGAGGTCACACTGGACATTACCATTCCCCCGATATGGTTGTTCCACCAAGATCTCAACCGGTAGGTTTGGTTGCCAAGGAGACGGCCCCTCACCAGAACTTGAACCCAGACCCAACCCCCTGGGGTGTGAGAGGCCTGCAGCGCTCGAGTCGGGGGTCATACTTGACGTAAAGATTCATGCGTCATCGTTACATCTCCAAAACCTCAGCACCACACCACATCATCATGGCTTCATGGAGCCGGTCTCCCTGGAACTTGAACCCCGGTCTACAGAGCAGGTAACCACTGGCCAGAGATGGGGGGACTCGAGTCAAAGACTTGACTCGAGTCCGACTCGAGTCAAAGACTTGACTCGAGTCCGACTCGAGTCGCCAGTTTTGCGACTTGTGACTTGCTTGACCAACACTAACGAAAGACTTGACTTGACTTTGACTTGCCCCTTCCTGACTTGTGACTTGACTTGAGTCATGCGACTTGCCAAGTCATTGCAGTCTTGTTAAATATTTTAAATAATAATAATAAAAAAAATATTAGATGAACATTGTTTTATTGTGCGCGAGTGCTCCTGACCTGCAACCTGGCAACCCGCCCTCTTCCACGCAACGTGACATTCCTGCATGAGTCTAGTGAGTGATCATGAGCAGAGATGGAAGGCGCTCCGACCAACATCCCGAAAATAATAAATTTTGGCTATAAAGATTACACAACAACACAAAATAAAAGAGGAGCGACATGCAAAATCTGCAATGTCAAAATTACGGATTTGCCAAGCACCACGTCGAATTTCATCCGACATTTCAGGACGGCACATAAAGAAAGGTGAGTAACATGTTGCAAACCTAGATGGATTAACGTCCTTGATTGTCATTTTGCTACTTGGCTGCTGACATTAGTGAGAGTACTCTCTCTCTCTCTCTCTCTCTCTCTCTCTCTCTCTCTCTCTCTCTCTCTCTCTCTCTCTCTCTCTCTCTCTCTCTCTCTCTCTCTCTCTCTCTCTCTCTCTCTCTCTCTCTCTCTCTCTCTCTCTCTCTCTCTCTCTCTCTCTCTCTCTCTCTCTCTCTCTCTCTCTCACACACACATCACACACACACAAATAAAAAGCTGTTTGAGATTCATTCATGTTGAGCTGATTCATTACGGAACTTATCTTCTTACATTTAAAAAAAATGACTCTGAAAAACAGGTTTGATGAAATACAGACATTTGAAAAAAACTAATTTGATAATGACTTGACTTGACTTGATGATGAGACTTGACTTGACTTGCTTGACTAAAGCTGTGCTTGGACTTGACTTGCTTGATCCTCCTTACTGAAGACTTGCGACTGACTTGAGACTTGCATGTATGGGACTTACTCCCATCTCTGCCACTGGCTCTAACCAATGCAGCGCCAAGAGGTCTGCCGGGATCTAGGCTGTGGCACTCTATACTTCTGTTAGACTAATAACATAAATAACAAGCATGCAACAAATTTAAATAACTTTATTGGCAACGTGGGACGCGACAGCGACCAGAGCTTTTCTCTGTTTAATGATCTCTCTCTCTCTCTCTCTCTCTCTCTCTCTCTCTCTCTCTCTCTCTCTCTCTCTCTCTCTCTCTCTCTCTCTCTCTCTCTCTCTCTCTAATAAATAAGCATAGTTTTTGTTTATATTCCTACATAAGTATTCGGGATGACTTTAACATTGAAATCTGCCTTGGTACTTTGACTTGATACAGGAAAATGAAGGAGTTTGAGTTAGAAGAAAACGTTTGTTTCGATTTGTTTAAGTAAACAAAGGTGGCCATTCGAGTAGGCTACATGTAAGTGAGTTGACGAGGTGTAGGCCTACTAGAATGAACGATGAAGTCTTTCACGCCTTAACGTATAAAGCAATGTAGATCCGCAATCGGGTTTTTTAAGTGTCGACGGCGTGAGCGCGGTCCGTGTCACCCCATGGGAGGGCAAACTCAAAGTGCACCTTAACTTAATTACCGGCTAGGCCACCCTGCAGTGAACACACCAACATGATTTAGGGTTGTACTCACACGAAAGACCGGTGTTGTGAGGGATGTCTCGTCAATCGCCGTGCACTCGTGCAGAGATAAAACGTGGTCTGAAGTAGGACCAGATGTGACTGACATGATGATCCCTTGTTTCCAAAATGGGTCGAACCACAGGGAAGCCACGCCCCTCCGGATCACCCTGTCGCTCGAAACAGGTTTTGATATTATGGTCTCTACTATAATAATAATAATCTCGGTTGTACGGATAATAAAGATTAAGGCCATTCTTGATTTCTTCGTATTTGTCTTGAATTATAGTACTCGAGTAGGTAAACTATGCTGGCTTTTAGGAAACATGGGTCAAATGATATTGTTGAGGAGACAGCTTCGACAAAAAGCTTTTAAAAAGCTATGTTTATAATTTTTTTGAATGGTAAATGTATTTTTAAAATATATATATTTACTGATATTCTTAGTTATTCAGAAACAAAAAGAAAAGAAAACAAGATATCTTTAATTGGGTTTTAGTCTTTATTATGTGATTAATTTAACTCCAAACTCAGATACCCCAGAGAAAATACCAATTAGTAGAAGACATATAGGGAGAGAGAGAGAGAGAGAGAGAGAGAGAGAGAGAGAGAGAGAAATCAAACAAGACATACGGTTAGAAAACTCCAGTGTGTGTGTGTGTGTGTGTGTGTGTGTGTGTGTGTGTGTGTGTGTGTGTGCGTGTGCGTGTGACGTGTGTGTTTGTGTGCGTGTGCGTGTGCGTGTGACGTGTGTGGCAGGGGGTAGAGAGGTCACAGACAGGATTAAAGAAACACCATCTGCCTATCATCAGCATCCAGGCTATCTGCACAGACTGGAAAACAACATTATGCAACTAGCATTAGCACCAGCCTCCCACAGCTAGCATTAGCACCAGCCTCCCACAGCTAGCATTAGCACCAGCCTCCCACAACTAGCATTAGCACCAGCCTCCCACAACTAGCATTAGCACCAGCCTCCCACAGCTAGCATTAGCACCAGCCTCCCACAGCTAGCATTAGCACCAGCCTCCCACAGCTAGCATTAGCACCAGCCTCCCACAACTAGCATTAGCACCAGCCTCCCACAACTAGCATTAGCACCAGCCTCCCACAGTTAGCATTAGCACCAGCCTCCCACAACTAGCATTAGCACCAGCCTCCCACAGCTAGCATTAGCACCAGCCTCCCACAGCTAGCATTAGCACCAGCCTCCCACAACTAGCATTAGCACCAGCCTCCCACAACTAGCATTAGCACCAGCCTCCCACAACTAGCATTAGCACCAGCCTCCCACAACTAGCATTAGCACCAGCCTCCCACAACTAGCATTAGCACCAGCCTCCCACAACTAGCATTAGCACCAGCCTCCCACAACTAGCATTAGCACCAGCCTCCCACAACTAGCATTAGCACCAGCCTCCCACAACTAGCATTAGCACCAGCCTCCCACAACTAGCATTAGCACCAGCCTCCCACAACTAGCATTAGCACCAGCCTCCCACAGCTAGCATTAGCACCAGCCTCCCACAGCTAGCATTAGCACCAGCCTCCCACAGCTAGCATTAGCACCAGCCTCCCACAGCTAGCATTAGCACCAGCCTCCCACAACTAGCATTAGCACCAGCCTCCCACAGCTAGCATTAGCACCAGCCTCCCACAGCTAGCATTAGCACCAGCCTCCCACAACTAGCATTAGCACCAGCCTCCCACAGCTAGCATTAGCACCAGCCTCCCACAGCTAGCATTAGCACCAGCCTCCCACAGCTAGCATTAACACTAGCCTCCCACAGCTAGCATTAGCACCAGCCTCCCACAGCTAGCATTAGCACTAGCCTCCCACAGCTAGCATTAGCACCAGCCTCCCACAGCTAGCATTAGCACCAGCCTCCCACAGCTAGCATTAGCACTAGCCTCCCACAGTTAGCATAAGTATTGGCCTACCTGTGCTTAGGGTTGGGAATCTCTTGACACCTCACGATTCGATTCGGTTCCGATTATGAGGTCAACGATTCGATTCTGAAGCGATTATCGATGCATCTCGATGCAACAATTATTTTATGTACATTTCCATGCGTGATTTTCAAAAATATATACTATATACATCTGGGTTTGCTACTCAGAGTTTGCTAATCACTTCCTACTTTTGTGATGATCATTAAAGACATCAACAGATGAATTAACTTATCTAATATTTCATAAGAGAGAAAGCTTATGTCACAAATATGACTTTCTATGAACAATGCAATAATCAATGCAACTTGCATTATAACACAATATGGAAGCATGCAAAAAATAGGTTTCAGTTTTATTTTATTTCTAATCTAGTCATTAAAGTAAAAGCTGCTCTTGAATTAGAAGGAGTTCTTGTGTCTGGCTGTGAGTTTGCACGCATGCGTAGGCTGAATCGCAATCGTGTCAAGACAAATCAGATTGGCCAACACACACTGAAGATAAATTCAAAAATTTCAAAAAAAGACAAAAATTACCCCTCTCTGGCGAACAGAATGTTGCAGCAGGCAACTTTTTTTTTTTTATTCCGATTATTAATTTATCTGCATCGAGACAGAATCGTTCTAGCGAGAATCGCGATGCATCGAAGAATCGATTATTTTTCCCACCCCTACCTGTGCTAGTTCTCTTTATGGCTCCGCCCATATATAATTGATCCTTGGAAACCTTTTTTAATTGCCCATTTATTTTTATTTATAAGTGATCCACTCTCAATGTCCTCCTTATATCTAAAATATCTTACTACTATAAAAGCAGGCCAGTCGCACCAGTTACTCAGGTTGGTCAATGCGCATGTGCCAAGCAGCCTGCAGCTCACACACACACACACACACAGCACGCGCGAACGCATACATACACCGCAAGCACGCACCTACACACCGCACCAGGGACGCGGGAAGTCAGTCCGAGGGGGGGGGTGCTGAGAGAGAGTCTATATAATGACGTCATAATAAATGCTGCGCAACATCCATTGTTTACAGAGACGAGATGACGGGTGACGTCACATTCAGGGCTCCGCTCTGATAAACACTCTACTGGTGTGTAAAAAGAGTTCTGCCAACTAGCCCCTGTTATTCACAAACGTTAGCAAGTAAACAATGAGGAAATTAGAGTCAACTCGGCTGATGTGCTGAATTTCACACACTAACAACATGCCGACAAGCTGTTGCGGTCCGGGATTATACACAGCGTTATAACAAGGATTCAGGAGGTTATTTCTAAAGGTTTACAAAGGAAAGTGACAATAAAAGAAAGCCTTCATTTTCATCCAGAGTTACGAGTTGTCTGATATGAGGAAAGTGACGGTTTCTCCGTCAAGTGAACCGTCCGTCTTTGCTCTTTTTTTGCCAACCAGCTTACGTGCGGGATTCCAGAAGCAAAACGATAACATTCAACGTGTCTATTAATATGGCAGCAACATTCTACACCAGTTTTAGAATGTTCACTACAACAGATGTTGAACACCAACATGCTTATGTAAAATCAGCATAGTACCATATTCAGCTATGGACAGTTCTGCGTTGTGCGTAGCCTACGTCAGCCTACACAGACAATGTTCTAAATAAAATGAAATGATAATATGATAAATATCATAAAAAGGGTGGATGTCAATAATTTAATGAAAAATCGTGTTGTATGATAAAATTATGCAAAAAAAAAAAAAGTATTGAATTGTTCAGAAAACTTTCTCACTTGCAGTTAGAGCCAGGACCCTAAGCACCCCCACTTCCCGCGTCCGTGGGTAACACTGAAAAAAAACATAAGGGGTAACACTGTTGTTTTTTATTGGTCGTCATGAAAAAAAACATGGTCGTCACTGTTGTTTTTTATTGGTCGTCATGAAAAAAAACATAAGGGGTAACACTGTTGTTTTTTATTGGTCTTCATGAAAAAAAACATAAAGCGTAACACTGTTGTTTTTGTCAAATAAAATATAAGGGGTAACACTGTTGTTTTTTATTGGTCGTCATGAATAAAAACATAAAGCGTAACACTGTTGTTTTTGTCAAATAAAATATAAGGGGTAACACTGTTGTTTTTTATTGGTCGTCATGAAAAAAAACATAAGGGGTAACACTGTTGTTTTTGTCAAATAAAATATGAGGGGTAACACTGTTGTTTTTTGTTGGTCGTCATGAAAAAAAGCATAAGGGGTAACACTGTTGTTTTTTATTGGTCGTCATGAAAAAAAAAATTATGGGCGGTAACACTGTTGTTTTTTATTGGTCGTCATGAATAAAACCACAAAGGGTGACACTGTTGTTTTTTAATGGTCGTCATGAAAAAAAACATAAGGGGTAAGTAACACTGTTGTTTTTTATTTGTCGTCATGAAAAAAAACATAAGGGGTAACACTGTTGTTTTTTATTGGTCGTCATGAAAAAAAAATATGGGGGGTAAAACTGTTGTTTTTTATTGGTCGTCATGAAAAAAAACATAAGGGGTAACACTGTTGTTTTTTATTGGTCGTCATGAAAAAAAACATAAGGGGTAACACTGTTGTTTTTTATTGGTCGTCATGAAAAAGAACATAAAGCGTAACACCGTTGTTTTTGTCAAATAAAATATAAGGGGTAACACTGTTGTTTTTTATTGGTCGTCATGAAAAAAAACATAAGTGGTAACACTGTTGTTTTTGTCAAATAAAATATGAGGGGTAACACTGTTGTTTTTTATTGGTCGTCATGAAAAAAAACATAAGGGGTAACACAGTTGTTTTTTATTAGTCGTCATGAAAAAAAACATAAGGGGTAACACTGTTGTTTTTTATTGGTCGTCATGAAAAAAAAATATGGGGGGTAACACTGTTGTTTTTTATTGGTCGTAATGAAAAAAAACATAAAGGGTGACACTGTTGTTTTTTAATGGTCGTCATGAAAAAAAACATAAGGGGTAAGTAACACTGTTGTTTTTTATTTGTCGTCATGAAAAAAAACATAAGGGGTAACACTGTTGTTTTTTATTGGTCTTCATGAAAAAAAACATAAAGCGTAACACCATTGTCTTTGTCAAATAAAATATAAGGGGTAACACTGTTGCTTTTTATTGGTCGTCATGAAAAAAAAAGTATGGGGGGTAACACTGTTGTTTTTTATTGGTCGTGATGAAAAAAAACATAAGGGGTAACACTGTTGTTTTTGTCAAATAAAATATGAGGGGTAACACTGTTGTTTTTTGTTGGTCGTCAAGAAAAAAAACATAAGGGGTAACACTGTTGTTTTTTAATGGTCGTCATGAAAAAAACTTAAGGGGTAACACTGTTGTTTTTGTCAAATAAAATATGAGGGGTAACACTGTTGTTTTTTATTGGTCGTCATGAAAAAAAACATAAAGCGTAACACTGTTGTTTTTGTCAAATAAAATATGAGGGGTAACACTGTTGTTTTTTATTGGTCGTCATAAAAAAAACATAAGGGGTAACACTGTTGTTTTTTATTGGTCGTCATGAAAAAAAAATATGGGGGGCAACACTGTTGTTTTTTATTGGTCGTAATGAAAAAAAACATAAAGGGTGACACTGTTGTTTTTTAATGGTCGTCATGAAAAAAAACATAAGGGGTAAGTAACACTGTTGTTTTTTATTTGTCGTCATGAAAAAAAACATAAGGGGTAACACTGTTGTTTTTTATTGGTCGTCATGAAAAAAAAATATGGGGGGTAACACTGTTGTTTTTTATTGGTCGTCATGAAAAAAAACATAAGGGGTAACACTGTTGTTTTTTATTGGTCGTCATGAAAAAGAACAAAGCGTAACACCGTTGTTTTTGTCAAATAAAATATGAGGGGTAACACTGTTGTTTTTTATTGGTCGTCATGAAAAAAAACATAAGGGGTAACACTGTTGTTTTTTATTGGTCGTCATGAAAAAAAAATATGGGGGGTAACACTGTTGTTTTTTATTGGTCGTAATGAAAAAAAGCATAAGGGGTAACACTGTAGTTTTTTGTTGGTCGTCATGAAAAAAAACATAAGGGGTAACACTGTTGTTTTTTAATGGTCGTCATGAAAAAAAACATAAGGGGTAACACTGTTGTTTTTTATTGGTCGTCATGAAAAAAAACATAAAGCGTAACACTGTTGTTTTTGTCAAATAAAATATAAGGGGTAACACTGTTGCTTTTTATTGGTCGTCATGAAAAAAAAGTATGGGGGGTAACAACTGTTGTTTTTTATTGGTCGTGATGAAAAAAAACATAAGGGGTAACACTGTTGTTTTTGTCAAATAAAATATGAGGGGTAACACTGTTGTTTTTTGTTGGTCGTCAAGAAAAAAAACATAAGGGGTAACACTGTTGTTTTTTAATGGTCGTCATGAAAAAAACTTAAGGGGTAACACTGTTGTTTTTGTCAAATAAAATATGAGGGGTAACACTGTTGTTTTTTATTGGTCGTCATGAAAAAAAACATAAAGCGTAACACTGTTGTTTTTTATTGGTCGTCATGAAAAAAAACATAAAGGGTAACACTGTTGTTTTTTATTGGTCGTCATGAAAAAAAACATAAGGGGTAACACTGTTGTTTTTGTCAAATAAAATATAAGGTGTAACACTGTTGTTTTTTATTGGTCGTCATGAAAAAAAACATAAGGGGTAACACTGTTGTTTTTTATTGGTCGTCATGAAAAAAAACATAAAGCGTAACACTGTTGTTTTTGTCAAATAAAATATGAGGGGTAACACTGTTGTTTTTTATTGGTCGTCATAAAAAAAACATAAGGGGTAACACTGTTGTTTTTTATTGGTCGTCATGAAAAAAAAATATGGGGGGTAACACTGTTGTTTTTTATTGGTCGTAATGAAAAAAAACATAAAGGGTGACACTGTTGTTTTTTAATGGTCGTCATGAAAAAAAACATAAGGGGTAAGTAACACTGTTGTTTTTTATTTGTCGTCATGAAAAAAAACATAAGGGGTAACACTGTTGTTTTTTATTGGTCGTCATGAAAAAAAAATATGGGGGGTAACACTGTTGTTTTTTATTGGTCGTCATGAAAAAAAACATAAGGGGTAACACTGTTGTTTTTTATTGGTCGTCATGAAAAAGAACAAAGCGTAACACCGTTGTTTTTGTCAAATAAAATATGAGGGGTAACACTGTTGTTTTTTAATGGTCGTCATGAAAAAAAACATAAGGGGTAACACTGTTGTTTTTTATTGGTCGTCATGAAAAAAAACATAAGGGGTAACACTGTTGTTTTTTATTGGTCGTCATGAAAAAGAACATAAAGCGTAACACCGTTGTTTTTGTCAAATAAAATATAAGGGGTAACACTGTTGTTTTTTATTGGTCGTCATGAAAAAAAACATAAGTGGTAACACTGTTGTTTTTGTCAAATAAAATATGAGGGGTAACACTGTTGTTTTTTATTGGTCGTCATGAAAAAAAACATAAGGGGTAACACAGTTGTTTTTTATTAGTCGTCATGAAAAAAAACATAAGGGGTAACACTGTTGTTTTTTATTGGTCGTCATGAAAATAAATATAAGGGGTAACACTGTTGTTTTTTATTGGTCGTCATGAAAATAAATATAAGGGGTAACACTGTTGTTTTTTATTGGTCGTCATGAAAAAAAACAAAAAAGCGTAACACTGTTGTTTTTGTCAAATAAAATATGAGGGGTAACACTGTTGTTTTTTATTGGTCGTCATGAAAAAAAACATAAGGGGTAACACTGTTGTTTTTTATTGGTCGTCATGAAAAAAATATATGGGGGGTAACACTGTTGTTTTTTATTGGTCGTAATGAAAAAAAGCATAAGGGGTAACACTGTAGTTTTTTGTTGGTCGTCATGAAAAAAAACATAAGGGGTAACACTGTTGTTTTTTATTGGTCGTCATGAAAATAAACATAAGGGGAAACACTGTTGTTTTTTATTGGTCGTCATGAAAAAAAACATAAAGCGTAACACTGTTGTTTTTGTCAAATAAAATATGAGGGGTAACACTGTTGTTTTTTATTGGTCGTCATGAAAAAAAACATAAGGGGTAACACTGTTGTTTTTTATTGGTCGTCATGAAAAAAAAATATGGGGGGTAACACTGTTGTTTTTTATTGGTCGTAATGAAAAAAAACATAAGGGGTAACACTGTTGTTTTTTGTTGGTCGTCATGAAAAAAAACATAAGGGGTAACACTGTTGTTTTTTAATGGTCGTCATGAAAAAAAACATAAGGGGTAACACTGTTGTTTTTTATTGGTCGTCATGAAAAAAAACATAAAGCGTAACACTGTTGTTTTTGTCAAATAAAATATAAGGGGTAACACTGTTGTTTTTTATTGGTCGTCATGAAAAAAAACATAAGGGGTAACACTGTTGTTTTTTATTGGTCGTCATGAAAAAAAAATATGGGCGGTAACACTGTTGTTTTTTATTGGTCGTCATGAAAAAAAATATAATGGGTAACACTGTTGTTTTTTATTGGTCTTCATGAAAAAAAACATAAAGCGTAACACCATTGTCTTTGTCAAATAAAATATAAGGGGTAACACTGTTGCTTTTTATTGGTCGTCATGAAAAAAAAAGTATGGGGGGTAACACTGTTGTTTTTTATTGGTCGTGATGAAAAAAAACATAAGGGGTAACACTGTTGTTTTTGTCAAATAAAATATGAGGGGTAACGCTGTTGTTTTTTGTTGGTCGTCAAGAAAAAAAACATAAGGGGTAACACTGTTGTTTTTTAATGGTCGTCATGAAAAAAACTTAAGGGGTAACACTGTTGTTTTTGTCAAATAAAATATGAGGGGTAACACTGTTGTTTTTTATTGGTCGTCATGAAAAAAAACATAAAGCGTAACACTGTTGTTTTTTATTGGTCGTCATGAAAAAAAACATAAAGGGTAACACTGTTGTTTTTTATTGGTCGTCATGAAAAAAAACATAAGGGGTAACACTTGTTTTTGTCAAATAAAATATAAGGTGTAACACTGTTGTTTTTTATTGGTCGTCATGAAAAAAAACATAAGGGGTAACACTGTTGTTTTTTATTGGTCGTCATGAAAAAAAACATAAAGCGTAACACTGTTGTTTTTGTCAAATAAAATATGAGGGGTAACACTGTTGTTTTTTATTGGACGTCATGAAAAAAAACATAAGGGGTAACACTGTTGTTTTTTATTGGTCGTCATGAAAAAAAACATAAGGGGTAACACTGTTGTTTTTTATTGGTCGTCATGAAAAAAAACATAAGGGGTAACACTGTTGTTTTTTATTGGTCGTCATGAAAATAAACATAAGGGGAAACACTGTTGTTTTTTATTGGTCGTCATGAAAAAAAACATAAAGCGTAACACTGTTGTTTTTGTCAAATAAAATATGAGGGGTAACACTGTTGTTTTTTATTGGTCGTCATGAAAAAAAACATAAGGGGTAACACTGTTGTTTTTTATTGGTCGTCATGAAAAAAAACATAAGGGGTAACACTGTTGTTTTTTATTGGTCGTCATGAAAAAAAACATAAAGCGTAACACTGTTGTTTTTGTCAAATAAAATATGAGGGGTAACACTGTTGTTTTTTATTGGTCGTCATGAAAAAAAACATAAGGGGTAACACTGTTGTTCTTTATTGGTCGTCATGAAAAAAAATATAAGGGGTATAACTGTTGTTTTTTATTGGTCGTCATGAAAATAAACATAAAGCGTAACACTGTTGTTTTTGTCAAATAAAATATGAGGGGTAACAGTTGTTTTTTATTGGTCGTCATGAAAAAAAACATAAGGGGTAACACTGTTGTTTTTGTCCAATAAAATATAAGGGGTAACACTGTCGTTTTTTATTGGTCGTCATGAAAAAAAACGTAAGGGGTAACACTGTTGTTTTTTATTGGTCGTCATGAAAAAAAAATAAGGGGTAACACTGTTGTTTTTTATTGGTCGTCATGAAAAAAAACATGAGGGGTAACACTGTTGTTTTTTCTTGGTCGTCATGAAAATAAACATAAGGGGAAACACTGTTGTTCTTTATTGGTCGTCATGAAAAAAAATATAAGGGGTATAAGTGTTGTTTTTTATTGGTCGTCATGAAAATAAACATAAAGCGTAACACTGTTGTTTTTGTCAAATAAAATATGAGGGGTAACACTGTTGTTTTTTATTGGTCGTCATGAAAAAAAACATAAAGCGTAACACTGTTGTTTTTTATTGGTCGTCATGAAAAAAAACATAAAGGGTAACACTGTTGTTTTTTATTGGTCGTCATGAAAAAAAACATAAGGGGTAACACTTGTTTTTGTCAAATAAAATATAAGGTGTAACACTGTTGTTTTTTATTGGTCGTCATGAAAAAAAACATAAGGGGTAACACTGTTGTTTTTTATTGGTCGTCATGAAAAAAAACATAAAGCGTAACACTGTTGTTTTTGTCAAATAAAATATGAGGGGTAACACTGTTGTTTTTTATTGGACGTCATGAAAAAAAACATAAGGGGTAACACTGTTGTTTTTTATTGGTCGTCATGAAAAAAAACATAAGGGGTAACACTGTTGTTTTTTATTGGTCGTCATGAAAAAAAACATAAGGGGTAACACTGTTGTTTTTTATTGGTCGTCATGAAAATAAACATAAGGGGAAACACTGTTGTTTTTTATTGGTCGTCATGAAAAAAAACATAAAGCGTAACACTGTTGTTTTTGTCAAATAAAATATGAGGGGTAACACTGTTGTTTTTTATTGGTCGTCATGAAAAAAAACATAAGGGGTAACACTGTTGTTTTTTATTGGTCGTCATGAAAAAAAACATAAGGGGTAACACTGTTGTTTTTTATTGGTCGTCATGAAAAAAAACATAAAGCGTAACACTGTTGTTTTTGTCAAATAAAATATGAGGGGTAACACTGTTGTTTTTTATTGGTCGTCATGAAAAAAAACATAAGGGGTAACACTGTTGTTCTTTATTGGTCGTCATGAAAAAAAATATAAGGGGTATAACTGTTGTTTTTTATTGGTCGTCATGAAAATAAACATAAAGCGTAACACTGTTGTTTTTGTCAAATAAAATATGAGGGGTAACAGTTGTTTTTTATTGGTCGTCATGAAAAAAAACATAAGGGGTAACACTGTTGTTTTTGTCCAATAAAATATAAGGGGTAACACTGTCGTTTTTTATTGGTCGTCATGAAAAAAAACGTAAGGGGTAACACTGTTGTTTTTTATTGGTCGTCATGAAAAAAAAATAAGGGGTAACACTGTTGTTTTTTATTGGTCGTCATGAAAAAAAACATGAGGGGTAACACTGTTGTTTTTTCTTGGTCGTCATGAAAATAAACATAAGGGGAAACACTGTTGTTCTTTATTGGTCGTCATGAAAAAAAATATAAGGGGTATAAGTGTTGTTTTTTATTGGTCGTCATGAAAATAAACATAAAGCGTAACACTGTTGTTTTTGTCAAATAAAATATGAGGGGTAACAGTTGTTTTTTATTGGTCGTCATGAAAAAAAACATAAGGGGTAACACTGTTGTTTTTTATTGGTCGTCATGAAAAAAAACATAAGGGGTAACACTGTTGTTTTTTATTGGTCTTCATGAAAAAAAACATAAGGGGTAACACTGTTGTTTTTTATTGGTCGTCATGAAAAAAAACATAAAGCGTAACACTGTTGTTTTTGTCAAATAAAATATGAGGGGTAACAGTTGTTTTTTATTTGTCGTCATGAAAAAAAACATAAGGGGTAACACTGTTGTTTTTTATTGGTCGTCATGAAAAAAAAATATGGGGGGTAAAACTGTTGTTTTTTATTGGTCGTCATGAAAAAAAACATAAGGGGTAACACTGTTGTTTTTTATTGGTCGTCATGAAAAAAAACATAAGGGGTAACACTGTTGTTTTTTATTGGTCGTCATGAAAAAGAACATAAAGCGTAACACCGTTGTTTTTGTCAAATAAAATATAAGGGGTAACACTGTTGTTTTTTATTGGTCGTCATGAAAAAAAACATAAGTGGTAACACTGTTGTTTTTGTCAAATAAAATATGAGGGGTAACACTGTTGTTTTTTATTGGTCGTCATGAAAAAAAACATAAGGGGTAACACAGTTGTTTTTTATTAGTCGTCATGAAAAAAAACATAAGGGGTAACACTGTTGTTTTTTATTGGTCGTCATGAAAAAAAACATAAGGGGTAACACTGTTGTTTTTTATTGGTCGTCATGAAAAAAAAATATGGGGGGTAACACTGTTGTTTTTTATTGGTCGTAATGAAAAAAAACATAAAGGGTGACACTGTTGTTTTTTAATGGTCGTCATGAAAAAAAACATAAGGGGTAAGTAACACTGTTGTTTTTTATTTGTCGTCATGAAAAAAAACATAAGGGGTAACACTGTTGTTTTTTATTGGTCTTCATGAAAAAAAACATAAAGCGTAACACCATTGTCTTTGTCAAATAAAATATAAGGGGTAACACTGTTGCTTTTTATTGGTCGTCATGAAAAAAAAAGTATGGGGGGTAACACTGTTGTTTTTTATTGGTCGTGATGAAAAAAAACATAAGGGGTAACACTGTTGTTTTTGTCAAATAAAATATGAGGGGTAACACTGTTGTTTTTTGTTGGTCGTCAAGAAAAAAAACATAAGGGGTAACACTGTTGTTTTTTAATGGTCGTCATGAAAAAAACTTAAGGGGTAACACTGTTGTTTTTGTCAAATAAAATATGAGGGGTAACACTGTTGTTTTTTATTGGTCGTCATGAAAAAAAACATAAAGCGTAACACTGTTGTTTTTGTCAAATAAAATATGAGGGGTAACACTGTTGTTTTTTATTGGTCGTCATAAAAAAAACATAAGGGGTAACACTGTTGTTTTTTATTGGTCGTCATGAAAAAAAAATATGGGGGGTAACACTGTTGTTTTTTATTGGTCGTAATGAAAAAAAACATAAAGGGTGACACTGTTGTTTTTTAATGGTCGTCATGAAAAAAAACATAAGGGGTAAGTAACACTGTTGTTTTTTATTTGTCGTCATGAAAAAAAACATAAGGGGTAACACTGTTGTTTTTTATTGGTCGTCATGAAAAAAAAATATGGGGGGTAACACTGTTGTTTTTTATTGGTCGTCATGAAAAAAAACATAAGGGGTAACACTGTTGTTTTTTATTGGTCGTCATGAAAAAGAACAAAGCGTAACACCGTTGTTTTTGTCAAATAAAATATGAGGGGTAACACTGTTGTTTTTTATTGGT
Organism: Gadus macrocephalus; assembly: GCF_031168955.1. Lineage (NCBI taxonomy): Eukaryota > Metazoa > Chordata > Actinopteri > Gadiformes > Gadidae > Gadus > Gadus macrocephalus. Next base: position 3,103,766 of record NC_082403.1, read on the forward strand.
CGTCATGAAAAAAAACATAAGGGGTAACACAGTTGTTTTTTATTAGTCGTCATGAAAAAAAACATAAGGGGTAACACTGTTGTTTTTTATTGGTCGTCATGAAAATAAATATAAGGGGTAACACTGTTGTTTTTTATTGGTCGTCATGAAAATAAATATAAGGGGTAACACTGTTGTTTTTTATTGGTCGTCATGAAAAAAAACAAAAAAGCGTAACACTGTTGTTTTTGTCAAATAAAATATGAGGGGTAACACTGTTGTTTTTTATTGGTCGTCATGAAAAAAAACATAAGGGGTAACACTGTTGTTTTTTATTGGTCGTCATGAAAAAAAAATATGGGGGGTAACACTGTTGTTTTTTATTGGTCGTAATGAAAAAAAGCATAAGGGGTAACACTGTAGTTTTTTGTTGGTCGTCATGAAAAAAAACATAAGGGGTAACACTGTTGTTTTTTAATGGTCGTCATGAAAAAAAACATAAGGGGTAACACTGTTGTTTTTTATTGGTCGTCATGAAAAAAAACATAAAGCGTAACACTGTTGTTTTTGTCAAATAAAATATAAGGGGTAACACTGTTGCTTTTTATTGGTCGTCATGAAAAAAAAAGTATGGGGGGTAACAACTGTTGTTTTTTATTGGTCGTGATGAAAAAAAACATAAGGGGTAACACTGTTGTTTTTGTCAAATAAAATATGAGGGGTAACACTGTTGTTTTTTGTTGGTCGTCAAGAAAAAAAACATAAGGGGTAACACTGTTGTTTTTTAATGGTCGTCATGAAAAAAACTTAAGGGGTAACACTGTTGTTTTTGTCAAATAAAATATGAGGGGTAACACTGTTGTTTTTTATTGGTCGTCATGAAAAAAAACATAAAGCGTAACACTGTTGTTTTTTATTGGTCGTCATGAAAAAAAACATAAAGGGTAACACTGTTGTTTTTTATTGGTCGTCATGAAAAAAAACATAAGGGGTAACACTGTTGTTTTTGTCAAATAAAATATAAGGTGTAACACTGTTGTTTTTTATTGGTCGTCATGAAAAAAAACATAAGGGGTAACACTGTTGTTTTTTATTGGTCGTCATGAAAAAAAACATAAAGCGTAACACTGTTGTTTTTGTCAAATAAAATATGAGGGGTAACACTGTTGTTTTTTATTGGTCGTCATAAAAAAAACATAAGGGGTAACACTGTTGTTTTTTATTGGTCGTCATGAAAAAAAAATATGGGGGGTAACACTGTTGTTTTTTATTGGTCGTAATGAAAAAAAACATAAAGGGTGACACTGTTGTTTTTTAATGGTCGTCATGAAAAAAAACATAAGGGGTAAGTAACACTGTTGTTTTTTATTTGTCGTCATGAAAAAAAACATAAGGGGTAACACTGTTGTTTTTTATTGGTCGTCATGAAAAAAAAATATGGGGGGTAACACTGTTGTTTTTTATTGGTCGTCATGAAAAAAAACATAAGGGGTAACACTGTTGTTTTTTATTGGTCGTCATGAAAAAGAACAAAGCGTAACACCGTTGTTTTTGTCAAATAAAATATGAGGGGTAACACTGTTGTTTTTTAATGGTCGTCATGAAAAAAAACATAAGGGGTAACACTGTTGTTTTTTATTGGTCGTCATGAAAAAAAACATAAGGGGTAACACTGTTGTTTTTTATTGGTCGTCATGAAAAAGAACATAAAGCGTAACACCGTTGTTTTTGTCAAATAAAATATAAGGGGTAACACTGTTGTTTTTTATTGGTCGTCATGAAAAAAAACATAAGTGGTAACACTGTTGTTTTTGTCAAATAAAATATGAGGGGTAACACTGTTGTTTTTTATTGGTCGTCATGAAAAAAAACATAAGGGGTAACACAGTTGTTTTTTATTAGTCGTCATGAAAAAAAACATAAGGGGTAACACTGTTGTTTTTTATTGGTCGTCATGAAAATAAATATAAGGGGTAACACTGTTGTTTTTTATTGGTCGTCATGAAAATAAATATAAGGGGTAACACTGTTGTTTTTTATTGGTCGTCATGAAAAAAAACAAAAAAGCGTAACACTGTTGTTTTTGTCAAATAAAATATGAGGGGTAACACTGTTGTTTTTTATTGGTCGTCATGAAAAAAAACATAAGGGGTAACACTGTTGTTTTTTATTGGTCGTCATGAAAAAAAAATATGGGGGGTAACACTGTTGTTTTTTATTGGTCGTAATGAAAAAAAGCATAAGGGGTAACACTGTAGTTTTTTGTTGGTCGTCATGAAAAAAAACATAAGGGGTAACACTGTTGTTTTTTATTGGTCGTCATGAAAATAAACATAAGGGGAAACACTGTTGTTTTTTATTGGTCGTCATGAAAAAAAACATAAAGCGTAACACTGTTGTTTTTGTCAAATAAAATATGAGGGGTAACACTGTTGTTTTTTATTGGTCGTCATGAAAAAAAACATAAGGGGTAACACTGTTGTTTTTTATTGGTCGTCATGAAAAAAAAATATGGGGGGTAACACTGTTGTTTTTTATTGGTCGTAATGAAAAAAAACATAAGGGGTAACACTGTTGTTTTTTGTTGGTCGTCATGAAAAAAAACATAAGGGGTAACACTGTTGTTTTTTAATGGTCGTCATGAAAAAAAACATAAGGGGTAACACTGTTGTTTTTTATTGGTCGTCATGAAAAAAAACATAAAGCGTAACACTGTTGTTTTTGTCAAATAAAATATAAGGGGTAACACTGTTGTTTTTTATTGGTCGTCATGAAAAAAAACATAAGGGGTAACACTGTTGTTTTTTATTGGTCGTCATGAAAAAAAACATAAAGCGTAACACTGTTGTTTTTGTCAAATAAAATATAAGGGGTAACACTGTTGCTTTTTATTGGTCGTCATGAAAAAAAAAGTATGGGGGGTAACAACTGTTGTTTTTTATTGGTCGTGATGAAAAAAAACATAAGGGGTAACACTGTTGTTTTTGTCAAATAAAATATGAGGGGTAACACTGTTGTTTTTTGTTGGTCGTCAAGAAAAAAAACATAAGGGGTAACACTGTTGTTTTTTAATGGTCGTCATGAAAAAAACTTAAGGGGTAACACTGTTGTTTTTGTCAAATAAAATATGAGGGGTAACACTGTTGTTTTTTATTGGTCGTCATGAAAAAAAACATAAAGCGTAACACTGTTGTTTTTTATTGGTCGTCATGAAAAAAAACATAAAGGGTAACACTGTTGTTTTTTATTGGTCGTCATGAAAAAAAACATAAGGGGTAACACTGTTGTTTTTGTCAAATAAAATATAAGGTGTAACACTGTTGTTTTTTATTGGTCGTCATGAAAAAAAACATAAGGGGTAACACTGTTGTTTTTTATTGGTCGTCATGAAAAAAAACATAAAGCGTAACACTGTTGTTTTTGTCAAATAAAATATGAGGGGTAACACTGTTGTTTTTTATTGGTCGTCATAAAAAAAACATAAGGGGTAACACTGTTGTTTTTTATTGGTCGTCATGAAAAAAAAATATGGGGGGTAACACTGTTGTTTTTTATTGGTCGTAATGAAAAAAAACATAAAGGGTGACACTGTTGTTTTTTAATGGTCGTCATGAAAAAAAACATAAGGGGTAAGTAACACTGTTGTTTTTTATTTGTCGTCATGAAAAAAAACATAAGGGGTAACACTGTTGTTTTTTATTGGTCGTCATGAAAAAAAAATATGGGGGGTAACACTGTTGTTTTTTATTGGTCGTCATGAAAAAAAACATAAGGGGTAACACTGTTGTTTTTTATTGGTCGTCATGAAAAAGAACAAAGCGTAACACCGTTGTTTTTGTCAAATAAAATATGAGGGGTAACACTGTTGTTTTTTAATGGTCGTCATGAAAAAAAACATAAGGGGTAACACTGTTGTTTTTTATTGGTCGTCATGAAAAAAAACATAAGGGGTAACACTGTTGTTTTTTATTGGTCGTCATGAAAAAGAACATAAAGCGTAACACCGTTGTTTTTGTCAAATAAAATATAAGGGGTAACACTGTTGTTTTTTATTGGTCGTCATGAAAAAAAACATAAGTGGTAACACTGTTGTTTTTGTCAAATAAAATATGAGGGGTAACACTGTTGTTTTTTATTGGTCGTCATGAAAAAAAACATAAGGGGTAACACAGTTGTTTTTTATTAGTCGTCATGAAAAAAAACATAAGGGGTAACACTGTTGTTTTTTATTGGTCGTCATGAAAATAAATATAAGGGGTAACACTGTTGTTTTTTATTGGTCGTCATGAAAATAAATATAAGGGGTAACACTGTTGTTTTTTATTGGTCGTCATGAAAAAAAACAAAAAAGCGTAACACTGTTGTTTTTGTCAAATAAAATATGAGGGGTAACACTGTTGTTTTTTATTGGTCGTCATGAAAAAAAACATAAGGGGTAACACTGTTGTTTTTTATTGGTCGTCATGAAAAAAAAATATGGGGGGTAACACTGTTGTTTTTTATTGGTCGTAATGAAAAAAAGCATAAGGGGTAACACTGTAGTTTTTTGTTGGTCGTCATGAAAAAAAACATAAGGGGTAACACTGTTGTTTTTTATTGGTCGTCATGAAAATAAACATAAGGGGAAACACTGTTGTTTTTTATTGGTCGTCATGAAAAAAAACATAAAGCGTAACACTGTTGTTTTTGTCAAATAAAATATGAGGGGTAACACTGTTGTTTTTTATTGGTCGTCATGAAAAAAAACATAAGGGGTAACACTGTTGTTTTTTATTGGTCGTCATGAAAAAAAAATATGGGGGGTAACACTGTTGTTTTTTATTGGTCGTAATGAAAAAAAACATAAGGGGTAACACTGTTGTTTTTTGTTGGTCGTCATGAAAAAAAACATAAGGGGTAACACTGTTGTTTTTTAATGGTCGTCATGAAAAAAAACATAAGGGGTAACACTGTTGTTTTTTATTGGTCGTCATGAAAAAAAACATAAAGCGTAACACTGTTGTTTTTGTCAAATAAAATATAAGGGGTAACACTGTTGTTTTTTATTGGTCGTCATGAAAAAAAACATAAGGGGTAACACTGTTGTTTTTTATTGGTCGTCATGAAAAAAAAATATGGGCGGTAACACTGTTGTTTTTTATTGGTCGTCATGAAAAAAAATATAATGGGTAACACTGTTGTTTTTTATTGGTCTTCATGAAAAAAAACATAAAGCGTAACACCATTGTCTTTGTCAAATAAAATATAAGGGGTAACACTGTTGCTTTTTATTGGTCGTCATGAAAAAAAAAGTATGGGGGGTAACACTGTTGTTTTTTATTGGTCGTGATGAAAAAAAACATAAGGGGTAACACTGTTGTTTTTGTCAAATAAAATATGAGGGGTAACGCTGTTGTTTTTTGTTGGTCGTCAAGAAAAAAAACATAAGGGGTAACACTGTTGTTTTTTAATGGTCGTCATGAAAAAAACTTAAGGGGTAACACTGTTGTTTTTGTCAAATAAAATATGAGGGGTAACACTGTTGTTTTTTATTGGTCGTCATGAAAAAAAACATAAAGCGTAACACTGTTGTTTTTTATTGGTCGTCATGAAAAAAAACATAAAGGGTAACACTGTTGTTTTTTATTGGTCGTCATGAAAAAAAACATAAGGGGTAACACTTGTTTTTGTCAAATAAAATATAAGGTGTAACACTGTTGTTTTTTATTGGTCGTCATGAAAAAAAACATAAGGGGTAACACTGTTGTTTTTTATTGGTCGTCATGAAAAAAAACATAAAGCGTAACACTGTTGTTTTTGTCAAATAAAATATGAGGGGTAACACTGTTGTTTTTTATTGGACGTCATGAAAAAAAACATAAGGGGTAACACTGTTGTTTTTTATTGGTCGTCATGAAAAAAAACATAAGGGGTAACACTGTTGTTTTTTATTGGTCGTCATGAAAAAAAACATAAGGGGTAACACTGTTGTTTTTTATTGGTCGTCATGAAAATAAACATAAGGGGAAACACTGTTGTTTTTTATTGGTCGTCATGAAAAAAAACATAAAGCGTAACACTGTTGTTTTTGTCAAATAAAATATGAGGGGTAACACTGTTGTTTTTTATTGGTCGTCATGAAAAAAAACATAAGGGGTAACACTGTTGTTTTTTATTGGTCGTCATGAAAAAAAACATAAGGGGTAACACTGTTGTTTTTTATTGGTCGTCATGAAAAAAAACATAAAGCGTAACACTGTTGTTTTTGTCAAATAAAATATGAGGGGTAACACTGTTGTTTTTTATTGGTCGTCATGAAAAAAAACATAAGGGGTAACACTGTTGTTCTTTATTGGTCGTCATGAAAAAAAATATAAGGGGTATAACTGTTGTTTTTTATTGGTCGTCATGAAAATAAACATAAAGCGTAACACTGTTGTTTTTGTCAAATAAAATATGAGGGGTAACAGTTGTTTTTTATTGGTCGTCATGAAAAAAAACATAAGGGGTAACACTGTTGTTTTTGTCCAATAAAATATAAGGGGTAACACTGTCGTTTTTTATTGGTCGTCATGAAAAAAAACGTAAGGGGTAACACTGTTGTTTTTTATTGGTCGTCATGAAAAAAAAATAAGGGGTAACACTGTTGTTTTTTATTGGTCGTCATGAAAAAAAACATGAGGGGTAACACTGTTGTTTTTTCTTGGTCGTCATGAAAATAAACATAAGGGGTAACACTGTTGTTCTTTATTGGTCGTCATGAAAAAAAATATAAGGGGTATAAGTGTTGTTTTTTATTGGTCGTCATGAAAATAAACATAAAGCGTAACACTGTTGTTTTTGTCAAATAAAATATGAGGGGTAACAGTTGTTTTTTATTGGTCGTCATGAAAAAAAACATAAGGGGTAACACTGTTGTTTTTTATTGGTCGTCATGAAAAAAAACATAAGGGGTAACACTGTTGTTTTTTATTGGTCTTCATGAAAAAAAACATAAGGGGTAACACTGTTGTTTTTTATTGGTCGTCATGAAAAAAAACATAAAGCGTAACACTGTTGTTTTTGTCAAATAAAATATGAGGGGTAACACTGTTGTTTTTTATTGGACGTCATGAAAAAAACATAAGGGATATAATAGAAATAAACACATACATTTTAATGTCACGAATATCCTCTTTATTGATGACTGATTATTGTGTATTGTCATCGCCTCACTGGTGCAGTGGGGAGCACTCTGCCTCACCCACTGGGGACAGCGGCTACATTTCTGTGGAAAACACAATATCTATCATTTTAAATTAAAAAAATAAAAATAAGGGGTAACACTGTCGTTTTTATCAAATGAAACGTAAAGGGTAAAGCTGTCGTTTTTTATCCGTCGTCATGAAAAACCCATAAGGGGTAACACTGTTGAAATGTATCGAATAAAACATAGGAGGTAACACCGCACACACCGCACACACACGCACATGCGCCGGAACATGCACGGAAACGAACACACACACACGCGCGCGCGCGCACGCACGCACACACACACACACACACACACACACACACACACACACACACACACACACACACACACACACACACACACACACACACACACACACACACACACACACACACACACACGCACGCGCACACAACGCACGTCAAGACAAAGGCAGCGACAAACTCGCCCAGGTAAGACCTTGGGCGATAATAACGATAATGCATACAATACTGATAAGAAACAATGTTTATAATGTATTGTGCATATCATTAAATATCACTAAGTAGAACCACATTAAATAGGACTCAGTATTTGAAGTTGTGGAAGAAAACCTTATTCCATGTGTGAGTTAGGCCATATTATTTGGTCATAAACTGAGCCATTTGAAGTTTGAAATTCATGTGCATCTTTCTCATCGGAGCCTGCATACGCGCTGTCAAAATATCAACTCGTCAGATTCAAATGCGCTCATGGCTCTTAAAGGGGATGGGAGCTGGCTACTTCAGACCAACCCTTTTAAGATTTGCGCCAGGCGCAAGAGTCATTTTTCGCGTCGTAAACTAGCGACATCGAAATAGAACCGCCCACAAAGCTACTTGCGCTTGGCGCTTCACACTTGCTTTTCAGACCGTTAAAATAGGGCCCGGTATTTCCTGGTTTGTGGCGCAAGTGGTTTCTGAAACGTCAAAATAGCACCAGGAACGTTTGCGCCAGAACACGCCTCCTCCTTTGCGCCAGTGATTAAGTCAATTGCGCCGGATGCACGATAGGGCCCCTTATGTTTTAAACATAATGCCTCCGCCATCGACACACGTGCAGGCAAGAACACACACACACACACGCGCACACACCGCAGCGACAATCGCCCAGGTAGGACGTTAAGAAATGATCGAGTTGGAGTGCCCCAAAGCGTGTTTGCACATGGTTCCGCTCTACACTGCCTTTAGCAGAGGCCAGCGTGCCAGAGGCGTAAGGAGGAGACCACAAGGACGGCCTGACAGACAACATTGTGTATTTAGAACTAATCTAAGTGCACTGTGGCTGACCAAAAAGTGATACATATTACACTGTGACATTCTTTGCAAGACAATGTTACCAGTTCACTTCACTGTGTGGTTGGGTCCACCTATTTATTTTGTGCTTTTAATCTCGCAATTCATTTTTTGGTACACTGAGAGAAGTTGGTATATATTACATTTTACATATCTGCGATGACAATCAATGGATTCTGAATCTAAACTCTTGACCAACTAGAGGTTGAACGCGCTCAACGCGCGCGTTAACTCTAGTATCTGTAAAAATCCAACTATTTTGTTACCTTGTATTCAAACTCTGGGTCTTGGGTTCCAAGCAAGCTCTAACCAAACAGTAGGCATGTGGACGCAATATAGGGCTGGTGGTGACACAGTAAAAACGTAAAAACTCAAGTAAACATTAGTCAACTCGAATGCCATAAATCTACCCAGGCACCAGAAGCTGAGGCTGTGTTGTGTGTGTTGGGAGTGTGTTTGTCATAAAAGCAGGTTGGTTCTACAGCTGGCCGTGTGAGTGATGGAGGAGTAAACAGCTTAGACAGAGCAACACTCCGTCACGAGATCCATGTCAGCAGACAACCATGCTGCCCCTAGCCCACACGCTGTTTATTATCAGCTAAGGGCTTATTCACTTACC
>NC_082403.1:3112989-3167989 GCF_031168955.1 Gadus macrocephalus
CCGGGCCGCCGGGCGTCCCAGCAGCGGACCACCGCAGGCAGGCCGGCCGCGAAGGCTTAGGGGCCTGGTTCCAGGCTGGGGAGAGCTGCTCCGTTTTCCATCACCACCCGCTCTAGCGCTCCATGTCAGACGCACAAAAACACTAACAAACACGCACACTACCAGCAGGGCAACACACATGTACTTGGTCGCACGTGTACGTACTCACACATGGACACACACATCAACACACACACACACACACACACACACACACACACACACACACACACACACACACACACACACACACACACACACACACACACACACACACACACACACACACACACACACACACACATCCAGGCAGAAATAACTTAAAGGGGACATGTTATACCACCAGGTGTGAGTGTGATTAGCTCACACCTGATGGCATAATATGTCCCCTTTAAGGAAACCCTTACACACGACACACATGCGATTACATTACACACAGACACAGACACAGACACAGACACACACACACACACACACACACACACACACACACACACACACACACACACACATCCATCCCTGACAGCACCACCCGCCAATCTACAGAGCGCGACACGGTTTACAAGATGCTCCCTAACTAACCCCGTCACCCCGCCCATCCCACTCCTCCCCCTCCCTCTCACCTCGGGGTCGCCATGGTTACAAGACAGGAGGATGAACAACGGGAGGGAGGAAGGACACAAATAAGGAAGGAACCATGATGGGAGATAGAAGGATAGAAGGAAGGAAGGAAGGAAGGAAGGAAGGAAGGAAGGAAGGAAGGAAGGAAGGAAGGAAGAAAGAAAGAAAGAAAGAAAGAAAGAAAGAAAGAAAGAAAGAAGAAGAAAGAAAGAAAGAAAGAAGAAGAAAGAAAGAAAGAAAGAAAGAAAGAAAGACAGACAGACAGACAGACAGACAGACAGACAGACAGACAGACAGACAGACAGACAGACAGACAGACAGACAGACAGACAGACAGACAGACAGACCCCCCTGCTGTGGTAACGAGCTGGACTGGTCAATTGCATCGTGGGCGCTCTCTCCCCTACGCCAGGGGGGATAATTAGTCAGGCGGAGGGGCCTGGGGGGGGGGGGGGCGGGGGGGGGGGGGTCATGTGAATCATATGCGTTGAACTTCGTCTTGAGTTTTATTCCATATTAGTCCATAATATTGTCCATGATTTCTTTAGTTAATATAATTTGTGTAGAAAATACTTTTGTTTTGAGAATTTTGTGGTCAAGAAGAAGTGGTCAGAAGAACCTTGAACGTGATTGGTGGAGACGATATAGAACAGGAGGGGCAAATGGGCCCAGAGAGTGTTTAGATGACACCGCGAACTGAACGATGCATAACGTCCCTCCCCTCTCTCCCCTTCCTCCTCTTTCTATCCTTTAACTTATATACTTCTTCTTCAATTGTTTTATTTTGCACTCACCTCTGTAAGATGCCTTTGAGTAATTAGAAAAGCGCTGCATAAGTCTGATGTATTATCATTATTATTATGAAATCTGCTTTTTCTGTGCTTTAGTGACATCACAAGTGGGCGTGTCCACCTAGATGCATGCTGGACAGATCAGTCTATACCAGCCTACCCAGTGGACTGTTGCAAATGTTGCTTATCTGTCCATCACACATCTACGTGGACACGCCCACTTGTGATGTCACCGAATCACAGGAAAAGGCCGATGTTCAAACGGCTTGTAATGGCTGCATAGCGTCACCCCTTTAAAAGCGACTCGTACTTTTACTTTGAAGATTTGCGCAGTTGGTCCACGAAACATGTGTGACGGTTGGCAGGTAAAGGCAACTGTTGGGCACCCATAGCCAGTACACCGTGCTAAACGAAACACCTCTTTCACCCACGTATACTAGTATGTTCGGACTTGTTATGTTTCTCAGCCGTGGAATTATTCGATACCCTCTTAGCATACGCCACACTATCTCACCATATAATTACATTTTTGTGTGCAGGAACTAAAGATCTATTTCTCTTCGCTGTTTTATTCTAGTACATCTTTTTCGGATTGTGATCGTTTATCATCAGCAGGTGTAGGCCCGTATCCAGGGGATATTATTAACCGTTTAAACAGAAAGTGCTGACTGGAAAGGAGGACAGGTGATATTGGCCCCCTGGGAGGCATATTAAACAGTTTGCGGTTTGAAACGAAGAAAGAGCAATGTTTGGATGAACAGTGGATGGATGGATGATGATGGATGAAGGAGTGAGGAAAGGAGAGAAGGGTAGAAGGAAGGGAAGGATTAAGGAGGAAAAGGAATGAACGAAGGAAGGAGGCAGGGGAATAAGGCGAGAAGAGAGGAGAGGAAGAAGGGAAGAGGGAGAGGGTATAGGAGGCAAGGGAGGAGGTAAAGAAGGACGAGTGTAAATCACTTGTGTGTGTTCTTCACGGAAGGAGGAACACACACACGACACACACACACACACACACACACACACACACACACACACACACACACACACACACACACACACACACACACACACACACACACACACACACACACACACAAACTGTCACTTACACACAATCACAGACACACACACACACTCTCTCACACAAACACATTCATACTCTCACTTATTACACACACACAAATACACTTTACTCTCACTTATTACAAACCCCACACACACCACACACACACACACACACACACACACACACACACACACACACACACACACACACACACACACACACACGACACACACACACACACACACACACACACACACACACACACACACACACACACACACACACACACACACACACACACACACACACACACACACACAAACTGTCACTTACACACAATCACAGACACACACACACACTCTCTCACACAAACACATTCATACTCTCACTTATTACACACACACAAATACACTTTACTCTCACTTATTACAAACCCCCACACACACACACACACACACACACACACACACACACACACACACACACACACACACACACACACACACACACACAAACACAGACTCCCACAGACAAACACACTCATACTCACTTACACACACACTCAAACTCTCTCTCCCTCTTTCTCAAACACATACACCCCCCCCCCCCTCTCTCTGTCTCTGTCCGTCTCTCTTTTCGCACACTCACATACTCCTTCCCAGGCTACTGACAGATGTTAGAGATTGTTTACCATGCTCTCACCCCGGTCTCTAGCTCCCGATTTGCCTCTCATTATGTTACGGTTTACACGAGGTCACGGTAGGGCTGAGTTCCATACAGGTTTGCCACCATAGCGTCACAGCTGTCATCGTTTAGCAAGTTCAAACACTCACACAATTACAACACCAAACAGCACGATTTCGGCAGGATTAGGCGTACGATATAAAGTTAGCCATCTCCACCAACATAAATATATAACACAATCAAAACACAATGTATTACCATGAGGCCTGACTATAACCCGATTGTATGGACCTTACCTGTCAGAGGAAGGCAAACCCGGGAAGAGTAACGGCTCCTCCACTTGAGACGTGAAGGATGGCTTGTCAAATTACTCCTTCTGCGTCCTGGTCTTCAACATCACCATCTTCATCATCCCCCTCATCACCCTCATGAATCCTCAGCCGACGCGGCGGCAAACACGCGCGAGGAACTGTTGGCTCTGAGCGCGGGGGTCGGTATAGTTGTAGTTACAAACTCTCTCTCTCTCTCTCTCTCTCTCTCTCTCTCTCTCTCTCTCTCTCTCTCTCTCTCTCTCTCTCTCTCTCTCTCTCTCTCTCTCTCTCTCTCTCTCTCTCTCTCTCTCTCTCTCTCTCTCTCTCTCTCTCTCTCTCTCTCTCTCTCTCTCTCTCTCTCTCTCTCTCTCAAACTACCTCTCAACGGTAGCACTCTCGATCCGCGAGCCCTCTCATATGATTACATTTGAGCAGGCACGCACTACTGTCCGGGGGGCGTGCAAAACACAACAACACAAAACCACAACACAACAATAACAATGTTGCGAACGCTCCGTCCGACCCCCTCCCTTTCTGATGCACAGCTCGCGATCAGACCGTCCCTGTCAGCGGCATCGTTGGCAGTCTGCCGTCACCGCGCGCCACTATCGCCCGCATCTTCTGAGCCCGCTAGCCGTCTGCTCGTGCGCCTGTCGCTGCTGCCGCTCGCTCGTCTTGTCCTCCGCGCGCCGATAACGGGGCTGTCACACACAACTCGCGCCTACCGATCAAGACGTCGCCAGTCAACGCGACTGTGACGTCAGCGTGAACGAGTTGTAGGCTACCGCGTTCCCACTGAACGTGACGGTTGAACCGCGTCCCGTTACCCCGCCGTTACAGCGATGGTGAGCCCGCGCGACCCGGATACGGTGTTCCGGTTTGAAAAACAGAATATACGGCTCCTCGAGCGACTCATCAATCAAGATCACCGGACTGTGCGCGTGGTGGTGGTGGGGGTGTGCGGGTCTCGTGAAACAATCCAAACCATGAGGAAGCGTGAACCTTAAATGCCCACCCCCCCCCCCCCCTCCGGTTAACGAGCAGGGTCGTTCGCTGATCGCCTCCGTGACTACAATGAACCGACACAGTCCACGTGCACGAGAGAAGGCAGCCTGCACGTGCCACGCTCCTCGTCCTCCTTGTTCTACCTGAGCGCCTCTACCTCGGCGTGTCTCGCTCTCCTTCCGCCGTTCTCCCTGAACGTGAACGACTTGCTGAGCAACGCTGAACTGGTAATCGTACGCACCGCTGGTGTGGTTTCCAGTCAGGGGTGAGGCTCGTGCTTGTGATATTGTCCAATTTTAATATCCACAACACCGCCGCATGAGCGGCCCACCCCCGGCGCTCGGGATTGGCTCACGCGGAGCACGGTCAATGTCGTAGCGAGGAGAGAGGTACACATGTGGCCAGAGGTTCAGTCCCGCGCGGGGGACTCGAAAACACAGTCAGTCTAGTCGCAGCTATTGCGGCTCCTCGTGAGTTAGGGAATGAATGAACGACTTTTAGCAGATATATGAATGCATTTAAGAGGAAACAAATGATAACGAAGCAAATGACTATAAAGACGCAAATCAAAACAAACTTTAATTACAGCGCCCTTTGTGCAAAATTGCAATACAAGGTGCTTAACACAATACAATGAAAATGAATAAAATAATAAACAAACTAAATTCTGAACTAAATTTTAAGGTTTCTTCATAGGTTTATCTCAAAGACTTAACTGTCATAACCGTCACATTAGATAGATTCGGCCTTTCTTAATAGCCTTCTAAGCTATACTGACTTTTTTCAAGGGCATTACCATCACAATTACGGGTCTTGACCTCATTTTAGTTTTGATTGGATCATGATTAGCCTATAATTCGTGCAAAGGGAGGCCGATATAGCGCTGCATTATCGGGGTAATATCTAAGGCTTTGGCGCCACCCTGCGGTCGAAGTGAGCATGGCGCCAGGGGTTTTGAGTAAGGTCTGGCTGCAGCCTGTAGGACCTGGACATCCAACGTCCAAGTGCTGTCAAGTGACGACAAGATGGCGGACGCGGTGAGACTCCTTAGCTGTGTCCCTATTCCTCTACGAATAGTCAAATCTCCTATCCTTTACTTAACCTTTGTGGAAAACGTCATCGGGTCAAGGAGAGATGCAAATGTGCTTCCTTTCGAACATAGGAAAAGACAGCGCTGTTTAAAATTAATTCGACTCCACTTTTCCTAACCGACGTCATTGCGCGACGGGGAGTATTGCTGACCTCTAGCGTTTCTATGGTGGAACTACAGTTTTCCGAAGTTGGTCTACAGGGGTTCTCAAAGTTTTGACAGCTGAGGGCCAATTTAGGAAACCAAAATTTGACTGAGGGCCGCCAAAGGAAAAAAATGTAGGCGGGTAACGCCGTCAGCATCCCAGTGGCACCGTGGACCTCTGGGAGTGAGGTCAAGTGAGGTCTAAATCACAAAACTGAGGTTCATCCTTTCCCAGTAATGTACAGTCGGATGAAAACTAAGAAATAACAGGATTGAATTGAAAGCTAGAGATAGTCGACTTTTCTCTTTATATTTATTTATTTTTGTTTAAATTAATATTGATATAATAAAAAAAAAAACGTACTGGCAGTGGCAATGATGGAAAAGTATAACAAAATGGGGAACGACTTCACGTGACAAATGAAGAAAGAGGGAACAGAAATTGTTTGCTTTGCAAAAAACATCTGCATTTTTATTTTCTTGCGGTGTATATTGTGTGCTTAATAACCATCAATATATGATTTAATTTCGATTCAAATAATTTGTTTCTTGGAATTGGTATCCATTATTATCTATTTTATTCTCTGCTCTTCCCTTCAAACAAACCAACACAAAATAAAGAAATAAAGAAAAGACAAATATTATGTCTCCTCCATTTCGGACACTTTGCGCTTCCTCGGGATACCGAAGATAGGTGATAGAGTTCCTCTTACAATCTCTCTGCCCTCCTCCGTGAAATGAGCAAACCGTATGCAATGACTGCACAAACACACACACAAACACACACACACACACACACACACACACACACACACACACACACACACACACACACACACACACACACACACACACACACACACACACACACACAAATAGTTTTTGTAGGTCATGTTACGGTTGTGTTAATATTGAAATTCACAGCACATCTGCTTCAGAAGAACTATACCCTTCAGTATGGAGATTCTCCAACAAAGTGGAGCGCCACCACTTCCTGTGTTACGTCCTGCTGTGGAAGCAGGACGTAACCATCAGTCGGAATTAACTTCCAAAGACTGCAATGAGAGTAGACTGTTTGTACTCGACTACATCATAATTTTGCATTAACTTTAGCCATTTCCTTGTCCTATATTTTCCTTTATATATATTTGTACGTATCTAGTATACTATTTAGTACTAGTATACAAAAAAAAAAATATTCATAAACATTTATAAATAGCCTAGTCTAGATAGACATAGTCCTTCTGGCAAGAGAATAAACAACAACCTGTTTACCACCTCAAGTGTATTAACCTATCCTAGCCCCAGTCAGATCTGTGCGCGCGTGTATGTGTGTGTGTGGGGGTGTGTGTGTGTGTGTGTGTGTGTTTGTGTGTGTGTGTGTGTGTGTGTGTGTGTGTGTGTGTGTGTTTGTGTGTGTGTGTGTGTGTGTGTGTGTGCGTGCGTGTGTGTGTGTGTGTGTGTGCGTGTGTGTGTGTGTGTGTGTGTGTGTGTGTGTGTGTGTGTGTGTGTGTGTGTGTGTGTGTGTGTATATGTGTATGTCTGCCTCACTTGTATATAACTTGAATGGAACTTTAGACATTTGGGGAAAAGCAGCACAGCAGACAGGTAGCTATTTAAAGCTATAATAAACCGCATATTTCGTTTATTTAGATAAAGCATTATGAAAATGTTTGCATGCACAATAAAGCATACACGTAAAATGAGAATCCTAGTTCACTAATTTGTCACATCACGCATAGACTACTGCAACGCCCTCCTCACCGGACTCCCCACCAAACTCATCAACAGACTGCAGATCATTCAGAACTCAGCCGCCCGGATCATCACCCGCACCAAATCATCTGACCACATCACCCCTGTCCTCATCCAACTTCACTGGCTCCCAGTACACTACCGCATCCAATACAAAACCCTACCCCTCACCTACAAAGCTCTCCACAACCTAGCCCCCAGTTACCTCTGCGACCTCCTCCAAGAATACACTCCCTCCCGCTCCCTCCGCTCAACCTCTGCTGGACTACTATGTATCCCCACATCACGACTCACTACAATGGGTGCCCCGGTCATTCAGCTGTTCAGCACCCAGGCTCTGGAACTCCCTCCCCCCACACATAAAACAGTCAGACACCATTACAACCTTCAAGTCACAACTCAAAACTCACCTGTTCAAACTCGCACACAACGTCTAACTGATCACTGTTTTGATTGTTTGTTTGTTTTGTTTTGTCTTGTTTTTGTTTTATTTATTTTTTTATTCATTATATTTATTTATTTATTTCCACAATGTCTTGTTTTTTAAACGATTTATGATGACTATATGCTCTGTAAGGTGACCTTGGGTGTCTTGAAAGGCGCCTCTAAATTAAATGTATTATTATTATTATTATTATTATAAATTTGGCGTGCAGCATTTTCATTTTCACTCGGGGCTAAGCCCCGGATGTTTATGAAACCTAGAAATCCCCACCCAAATGTATTCTCTTGAGTAGAGGCAATAAAAATGCGATATGCGTGGAAGAGAGACGGAAGGAGAGGAGTAAAGGATTAGAGGGGAGAAGGAGAAGAGAGGAGGAGTATTTAGTGACCAGGGGCCGTATTCACAAAGGATTTTAGGGCTAAAAGTAGGTCCTAACTGGCGAATTTAGGAGTAACTCCTAAAAATAATGGGCGTGTCACTCTTAAATTTAGGACTCCTAACTTTTTTCACTAAGAGCAATTCACAAAGTATTTTAGGACTAAAAGTAGCACCTAAGTCTAGGAGAGCTTAAAAGTCCTCAAGAGGACTCCTAACTCAGTAAGACCTATTCACAAAGAATCGTAAATGCCTGCGAGACGAAATGTTAGGGTATTAAACTTGTTGTGGAGTTAATCGCAATGCAATAACATTACGTTATTTAGCAACAGGTGAAATGCAACTTTTCAATGCCGACGATTTAAAAATATCGCAACCATCAGTCAGCCGTGCCATAAACTTTCCTTTGGACATTCAACAATTACACAGGATCAAAGCCAACTTCATGGCAATTGCAGGTAGGCCTATGCCCGGTGTGGTCGGTGCTATTGACGGGACGCACATAAAAATAATTGCGCCATCAAAAGACGAGGACGTGTTCGTCAATAGGAAGAAAGTGCATTCCATCAACACGCAGGTTGTTTTTGATGCAAATTTTAACATATTACGCTTAGTCCTACGTGTAAAACACATCGTATTGGCTCTTTGACGCCTTTTATTTGTTGAATCCATATTTATTATTGTTTACTGATTTCTTCCATATATGCTAGAGCACACAAACATACACGAAATGTTGTGGAGAGAGGAATTGGGCAGATGAAACGTCGGTTCATGTCCTCCACGGCGAAATACGCCTCACCCCAGAGAGGGCAAGCACAGTCATTAGGCTACTGTATGTGCCATTCTACACAACCTCTGCAAGCGGAGGAACATTCCACAGCCAGACGATGATGATGATGATGATGATGATGATGATGATGATGATGATGATGATGATGATGATGATGATGATGGCGATCAACATGACAATGAATTTGGCCGTGTGGAACCGAGTGGACTGGCATTTAGGGATCACTTTGAAAACACATTTTAGGTAAACACCTTGGCACAAATCAGTCTACACTTGTGTAGTTCATAACATTTATTTTCTTTTAAATTTTACGTATTTTTATTGTTATGCTTTCTCTCTCTCTCTTGAACGTGCAGGCTACAACGTCATTATCGTGGTCTGCACAAAATTGTCATTATGCGTGTATTCTGCTAACTGCACTATAACTACTTAATAGGGATTCATTTCTAGCCTAGGCTATTTCCTTGTTTTTCGGTGATTCAGTGGGCTCGTCTGAACAACCAATCACCGAACTGACTGCTTCTAAACTCGTGCACGAGAATTGACGTAATCCATAGCAACGGCGCGTCACTCTTAGTTCACTCTTTGTGATTTATCCTTAGTAAGAGTAGGTCTCAGCGGCTTTGTGAATAACTTTTAAGAAAAAACTCCTACGTAAAATGTTTTAGCGCGAGTTAGGAGCACTCCTAGCGGTAAGATAAAATGCTTTGTGAATACGGCCCCAGAACTGTATGGAGTGTATCTTTTGTGTCTTCTCTTTTGTGTGTGTGTGTGCAGGGCCGTCGGACTGCGGGGACAAAGGGGACAGTTGTGGGGGGGCCCAAGGCAGAGGGGGGGCCCAAGGCAGAGGGGGGGCCCCTGAAAAAAAAGAAAAAAAAAAGAAAAAGATTATCTACCGGCCACGTCTCCCCCCCCGTCAACAATCGCTCCATACTCCCCCCCCGCCAACAATCGCTCCATACCCCCCCCCCCGCCAACAACTGAGCGCAGGGGGGTCCATCAGTACCTATAGTATAGGGGCCCAGGATTTGGTGCTACGGCCCTGTGTGTGTGTGTGTGTGTGTGTGTGTGTGTGTGTGTGTGTGTGTGTGTGTGTGTGTGTGTGTGTGTTTGTGTGTGTGTGTGTGTGTGTGTGTGTGTGTGTGTGTGTGTGTGTGTGTGTGTGTGTGTGTGTGTGTGTGTGTGTGTGTGTGTGCGTGTGTGTATGTGTGTATGTGTGTGTGTGGGGGGGGTATCTATATAGTTTGTATCTATATTAAGTTAATCTTTTGTGTTGTCTATTTGGTGTGTTTATCTTTATGGTGTGTATCTATATGGTGTGTAACTATGGTGTGTATGTATTGTGGCAACCCGGCCCCGACACGGCAACGCTGGAAGCCCAGAGGGCAGGTAATACAAGCAGTCTACCACCCTTTTCCCCCAGAGGGCGCCCAAGGGCCGCATTGGCACGGTCCCACTCAACGCCAACGGGAGACACCTGTGTACCAGGCCAATCAGACCCAGGTGAGGGCTATATAAGAGAAGCTGAGACGGAGTCTAGAGGCAGGAGGTATGTGACCCATGTAGGAGCCGAGAGAGATTCCCTACCCGGACGGACCTTTGCCCCAGGACCCGGTCTAGAGAAGACCTCAGAACGACACGGAAGGACCTCCTCATCTGGATACCGGGACAGTGCGTGAGATACGACCATACGTCCCCAGTGGCTCACGGAGCCCAGACTCTTTAGTTATAGTTTGCATTCACGGGTGATTCCCCTTTTCCGTTCTTTGGATTTAATAAACGTACCTTGTTGGCAGTTTGATCATCAGAGACTCTTGTTCATTGATCGTAGGCGGGGCTAATAGAACCGGGTTACCACAGTATATATGGTGTGTACCTATGGTGTATGTATGTATGCATATATGTGCTTATGGTTTGAATCTATATGTTGGGTGTATCTGTGGTGTGTGCGTGCATATGGTGTGAATCTATATGGTGTATTGTGTGTGTTTGTCTGTAGTGTGTGTGTGATGGTAGGCGATGACTCCAGTTTAACCAGTGAATGAGTCTCTTTGATGAAAGCTTCCTTCTCTCACTCACACACACACACACTCGCGCACAGTCACACAGTAAGGTGAATTGAATGAAGACTTTTTTTCGTTTTGAAGCATGAATCTAAATCAGTCAAATCAGACTCATCCCTTTAATTAAAATGAGGGAGGTCATTGAAGATCAAACACAGAGCTGACATAGCCTCTCACTGTTACCAAGAAGACCACAGGGCACCGAACCTGCCACAGCTCGCCAGCCAGGTGGTTTTCTTAATTGGTTGCATCTGGTGTGTTTCACTTAAAGGGGAACCGGACGGTATGCCCTCCACTGTTTGGCAGTGTAGCGTCTCCCAAACGTATGTTGTATTCACAGGAACCAGAACGTGTGTGTACTGTTTTATTGAGGTCTGTTGTGACTTATTTAACATCTCTTCCTGTTTCACAGGTTAAAGGCTTTTTGAAGTAAAGAGGAGCATCTCATCTGAACCTGATGTGAGTATTGTGTGGCAAAGCACAACTGACGTGACTTGTATGTGACTTGTATGTTGAATATAAATCACTGATGTGTGCAGGAAATCGGGGATTGTGGTGGTTTAACTCATTTGAAATTTGGACCATGAGTAAACTGTTCCTTCCTTCAAAGGTCTATCATGGATATTTAACTGCAGTTCTGTGAGTATCCCAACTTAACCATGAAGATGAACTGCAAACTGTAAGTCATTAATTTCTCATTACTCTTGGGCACATTGATGTATTTTGGCTTCCTGGTGAGTTAACCCGTTACCTGAAGGTTGATCTGAGTAGTAAGGATGTTTTATTGGTTCATGGGTTACTTGAGTGTTTGGTTTATGGTGGTTTTAATGATTTGTTAAAATGGTTACAGGCTCCAAGTTATTGTTGTAAGCTGGAGTAATGGGTTGGGTTCTGATATCTTCAGTCTTCTTTCATTCTACTCTCCTGAGCCCTGCATCTTCATCACATGAGTGTTTCTTTATTGATGAGGGTGTGGTCTGAGTGAGCAGAGGTGCATACTGGGATACAGAGCTGTCTGAAGTCTACAGGTCTGTAGACAAGCCCCCTCAGGGGAAACCGAGTGTTTGAGAAACTGTCGTGACGTCAGTTACATGGACTGGAATGTTCTTAAAGATGGAGACAGGGATTCAGAAGGAGAAACACCAGGGGGAGATGAGGGGGCTCCTCATCTCAACGACTAAAACACAACTTCAGTCTGACAAAGAGAACCATGGAACACCTTCAACAGTCCCCTCCAGGCATCGTGACTCCTCAGGAACAGTTTCATTTCCAAGAAGGTCTTATTTGGGGCCATCCCCATATGGATCCTGCTCCTCAAGAGCTACCCCCGTCTACTGGGTGGTCTTCTGAACAGATGACCTCCTTCCTGTCCTCAGGCTGACTAAAGCTGCACCGTTTGCATCTGTGACGGCCCCTCATTCAGGAAACCACTGGACTACAAAGACATGACTTCAGAGACGTTGACTCAACCTGAGACACATTTTGGAGACGCCAAGCATAATCAATCACCAATGTGGGACGCCACTGAAGAATGTTGTACATAATTTACGTCTCTGGAGACATTGGTTGTTCTGTTATGGGTGCCCTGGCAGGAGAGCTGGGGGGGGATGATGGAATGTTATTTGGCGTGAGGTTTTTACCGTGTGTGTGTTGGAAGATTTTTGAGCATAGCTATGGGTTCTACTGTGTCTCCCACTCACACCTGGCATGGGGTTCTACGTGCCTGTCCTGGGTTCTATGTGCGTGTGTCCGGCTTGCTTTGACGGTGATAATGTTCATACGGGGGTCTGTGTGATTGGCTTGGGATATTGGAATGGTCAACTAAATCATACCTGATGGGCGGCCACACGTTTACTTGAGGGCCTCCAGTAGACATGAAGAGCCCTGAGCGACGCTCCGGAGCGATATCCAACACACTGGGCAGGAAGGAGAGGGTGGACACAAACACACTCAAGGGTAAAAGGATGCAAGTGGCGTGTTCAGATCAGTGACTTCAAACTAGGACTAAACCAATCAGGATCAATGGAGGATGGACACCAAAAGGAATTCCACAAGGAGGACGTTGAAAAGGGACCTAAATGGGTATTCAAGATGACCTTCAGACCTGTAATGAGACGGCTCTTCCTACCTGGCTGGATTGTTGGAGTGCCCTGTGGATCTTGTCTTGCTCTCAGTTGCATGTCTTCTCAGGCTGAACTGTATTTGTTTCTGACAGGACTAGCTGAACGATTGGTTCCCTTAAATCAGAACCAATCCGGGATCTCCAGCTAGTGCGCCCTTCGAGCTGAAGTTGTGCTCTTCAGCTGAGGAGGTAAGGAAACCTTCCCTGGGGCTTCAAGATGTGAAGAGGAGAATGTTTCAAAGTGTTCCATGGTACTCTGATGAAGATTGTTGTTGTGTTCCACTGGCTGAGAGGAAGAACCCACACATCTTCCTCTTGGCCTTTCTCCTGGCGCCATCTTGAAGGATATTCCAGCTCATGTAACTGATGTCACGACAGATTCTCAAACACTTGGTTTCTCCTAAGGGGCGGGTCTATAGAACTGAAGACTTCAGACGGCACTGTATCCCAGCATGCATCTCTGCTCACTAAGACCACACCCCCATGAGTAGGATGCAACACTCTAGTGATGGAGATGTAGAGTTTTATAAGTAACGAGGGAGCAGACTAAGGTGTTTAGAACACAATTGCATGTCAAGTCTGTAATTCTTTAAACCATGAAGATGGTTGGATAGTTCAGGAATTGGGCTTCTTATTATTATGGGCAGTCCTTTCACTCGGATGCCCACTTCTCACTGGAGCTGTTCATGTGTTGGCTGGCTGGCATGATTTGCTGTTGGTGATGAGGCGGTCAGGGTGACGTTGCAGGGCTATGGTCGGCGCTCTGTGAGCTCAACGTTTAGATTTGCTCTGTATGGTTTGTACCCTGAATAATCTAGATAATTGTAAAATGTAGACACGGTTTTGTATTGAATGATTTTAGGTTTAAAGTTGTTGTGGGACGTACATGGTAGTTTGGTTCTTCGTATGATTTTGAGTGATATAACTTGTACACACTGGGTGCATAATAATGTAAAGGTACACTGAATAGTTGTAATGACCAACAGCAACAAACAGATCTCCTCAAGGTAAGTCTGTTGGCTGTATTTTAATGAAGACCATCGCTGGACTTCAGGATCTTCCTCCGTTCAGCTCAAGGTGAGGCGCTGGTTCTGTTTATTTTTTGGTTGGTTCCGGCCGGAATGTTCGGATTCCAGTCGGACGGTTTGTGCTTCCCGCCGTGGAAGGTTCTGAGTGTGGTCACTTGATTTAGTCCCAATGGTTAGCATAGAACGTTGTAGTCTTGACAACCATAAGAAACCACCTGGCAGTTAGTTGGACGGGAGTCCCCTGAGGGAATCTGGCGGAACGTTTTTTATTTGCGTTTTCGTGCCGTTGCCAACGGAAACAATTTTTCAGTTGGTTTCCATTGGGAATTGTTCCGTTATCTTAAACAACCTAAGTTTGATATTAAATACATACTGACACGTACGTCGTACAATGTTAATTTCCGATGGTTGCGCCGTACTTTTAACCACGATGACTTGACGGGACTCTCACTGCGTACAAAACAGCGTTCTACTTGCGGCCCCATTTTTGACATCGGAAGGCTGAAAATCATTTCAAGGTGGAAGATAATTTGACATTTCTTCAACGCAACCCAGCACCTGAATATGGCTGAGTATATTTGATTTAATATCGATACTGCTTAGTGTTCTTTGTTACTTCAGCTTTTGTACGTTCTAAATATCTGCTGTCATTAATTGCCACAGAAGTTAAACCCTACCCAATGGAATGACGTTAAACAATGACTTTGGTGCAGAGTTACCAACTGGATAATATCAAAGCTAAAATAATGGCCGTCATCCCACATGTTACAGTAGAAGTTACTCTAGAACTGTAAAAGGTTAAAAAGGTAACGTGTAGTTTGTCCCAAGGTGTCTGCATCCTCACCCAGAGCAAGACCTCCACCGCCTCACCCAGAGCCAGACCTCCACCTCCTCAACCAGAGCCAGACCGCCACCTCCTGTCAGAAGTCCTCCAGAACAGGTCAGTGCTCTGGTGTGTGAGTAGAGTCTTCTCAGGTCAGTTTCAATGCATGGCCTGAACCACTTCTTTAAACTTGTGGACTGCTCTGTCTTCATTCGCAAAAACGGGATTCTCATGTCTGGTCTCAAGTCTTTTCTAGCCTTGAGTTATAAAATAATAGTTCAATTAATTGTAACTCGGTTTCAGATGAGTCAATTAAGTTTATTGTTGGGCAAATGCTGATATACGATTTTATTTTTATTTTTATTTATTATGTTTATTTATTTTATTTTTTCCACAATGCCTTTTTTAAATGATTTACGATGACTATGCTCTGTAAGGTGACCTTGGGTGTCTTTAAAGGCGCCTCTAAATTAAATGTATTATAAACCTGCTGCTGTAGCTGAAAGGTGAGGCTGAGAGGCTGGGGACCGGAGGCTTGTGCTGCCAGGGTGGACCGGAGACTGAGGCTGGAGACCAGGGGCCTGCAGCACCGGACCAGAGGGTAACCATCACCAAGCTTATCTGAAACACTAAAGTCCACGGTAGTTTGGGTCTAGTTTTGATCATCTTATGACTTTAAATCTGTGCCAAGGAGCTGATGGAGGAGTCGTGCTGAAGGCCCTGACTTGTGGAGGTGCTGGTGGAAGCCCTGCCTGGTGAAGGACGTCTGTCGTGGGGTAGATGGAGCTTGACTCTGAAGTGATCATCACACTCACTGCCACTTCTCGTAGAATACTGCTACCACAAACTACCGGCGTTTGTACCATATATGCCAGACGACTACATCTGTTTTACCACATGTTGAAGCAAGACTTCCGCTGTTTGTTCCAGAACAGGACTCTGTCTGAGGAGAGCTGCTGGAGGAGCTGAGACGCTGGAGGACGACTAGGAATCGACCAACAAGGATTCCTCGTAAGTTTGTATTTACTTACATGGTTGACTTAAAGGGCAAAATACAGCTGTTACTTTGACATGCGTTAACCAACTACCGCTGTGTTTTCTTACTAGAACGTGTTTCTGGAGCGGAGGCGAGCTGGTAGGGGAGCCGTGAATATGGAGGATGACCATCACTCTACCAACAAGTTTGTATTAACCTAACAACAAAGTGGAAATAAAGGGCTTAAAAATAAGACCAACTACATGTTTGTTACCAGACTTTAGGGCCAGACTCGCGCTGTTTGTCCCAGACCAGGACTCTGGCTGAGGAGAGCTGATGGAGGAGCCAAGACTCTGGAGGACGACATCACTCTACCAACAAGGATCCTCGTAAGTTTGCCTAAAATAAACGGAGTGGATTTGTTGTAACGCAGGATTAGTTTGTCCAGTACAAGTTACGGCATACTATTGTGGTTGTTTACCAGACAAACTACAGCTGCTACTTTGTTGCACACAATTAGAGCCTAACTACTCCTGTGTTTGTGACCTTACATTAGAGACAAAGTACTACTTTGTTTGTTACCTTACATTATAGACAAACTACTACTGTGTTTGTTACCTGATATTAGAGCCCAATTACTACTGTGTTTGTTACCTTACATTAGAGCCCAATTACTACTGTGTTTGTTACCTTACATTAGAGACAAACTACTACTGTGTTTGTTACCTTACATTAGAGCCCAATTACTACTGTGTTTGTTACCTTACATTAGAGACAAATTACATTTGTAAACAGACCAGGAATCTGGAGGACTGATGGAGATGCCGTACATCTGGAAGGCAAATCCTGAGGACCACCAGGACTCTACCATCAAAGATTCCTCGTAAGTTTGCATTATCTGGACAAAGTGGACTAGGTAAGGGGTTGGGGTTCAACTCTCAAACCAATGGTGCCGGGTTCAAGTCCTCAGAATACAGTGATGCGTCCTTGAACAAGGCGCCCTAAAGCTTGCATGCTCCTTAATGACTTATCTTTGGTTCAGTTAATGTTGCATCTTTTGAATATTGAACCTAATCAATGTCCTTGTTTGGTCCGGGCAGACACACCTGAGCTGAACCTCACCTGATCCTGTTTGGTCGGGGGTAGACACACCTGAGCTAAACCCGCCCTGATCCTGACATCCTGCTGGTCCCATCTCCTCAGTTCATCTGAGCCTCGTCCTCCAGAAGACCTGCTGAGCTCAGCAGTCTGAGGCTGATGGATCAATGACCTCCAGTGGGAGTGATTTTCTTGACCCCACATGTAACCGTGTGCTTCCACACGCCTTTCCCTCACGTCTGTCACTAACCTCACTACTTCACTACTCTCTACTGCTTCCTCTTTTCTTCCTTCTCTGTGGTTCAAACCATTACACTAAAGGCGCGTCTTCCTGCCCTCAGAGGGGTTAGGGTTGAGAGTCAGGGTTTAGAGTCAGGGACAGAGCTGGTCAGGGAGGACTGCTTTTACACAAACCTCTTCACTTGCTTTCGGAATTGTGGTGACATTTTGAAAAGATTCATTTGGGAAAATGTTTTCCTCTGCTTTCCTTTACAAAATTGTATTAAACTTCTGTCAAGTGTTTTTGTTTATACATTAAAATCCCACATTGACTTCTACATGTTTGGTGCGGTTCATTTAATTGTCCTTTATCAAGCAAAATGAAGCATAGAAATAATTTTGGCATTTTCATTTTCCGTCTGGGCTAAGCCTCGGATGTTTATGAAACCTAGAAACACCCCTGGCTTAAGGAGTGGACCCATCAAAAACTAATTTCACGAACGCATGTTTTTACAGTCAAGCCAGTGACGTCAGTGGGGATGGCAAGTGGAATCACGTGACAGCAGTTGGACGTTGGATGTCCATGTCCTACAAGCCGCAGCGAGACATAGGAGGTTTTCCCTCAACAGATTCCTGTTTTGTGTGTAGAGGACCATGATGTCAACAAAACGACACGGTGTTAAAAATGAGATTCAGCGGGGTGTATTGAAAACTGTAACTCCTGTAACAATATTTATTATTTAATTACTCATTTCTGTTAACTAAGTTAAAACCTGTTGTGTTTAATAACTATCATTTTGTTTTTTTATGCAACAAAAACGATACCCGTTCTAGTGCTGTTTGGTGTAGGTCTGATTGCTCTTAATGAATGAACCAGGTTGAATGGATGAGTGAATTCCCCACGTGACAATAGTTCATCGATAGGGCCATTCCCAACCCGGAAGTACAAGGGCAGTGCGTCCTAGGTTGCAGACAGTTTGATAAAGGTACTGTGAGAGCTATCGGTGTTTTTAAGTTTACAGACATGCTGCTTCTGTTCTTCAAAGTGTGCCTAACTGTGGCATACGGACGCTAATGTGGGTTGGGGTTGACTAAACGACGATTGGCGATTGTTTACGTTAACTTTAACGTTTTCTTCCTCTGTTATCTCCCTCTCTCTCTCTGCTCCCTCTCTCGGTTCTCCTTCTCTCCCTGTTCTCCTTCTCTCCCTGTTCTCCTCCTCCTCTCCTGGTTCCCTGCAGGATGCTGGCGGTGCAGGCGGACCGGGTCGTGTCTCTGGCCGAGTGGGAGGAGCGGTGGCAACAGAACCGAATCGGCTTCCACCGGCCCCACGTAAACAAGTAGGCGTAAAGGAGTGCAATCACGCGTGTGTTGACTCAGAGTTGTGTAACTTTGTGTTTACCAGATCGTGAGATAAGTGCGTATGCTAATCTGCACTGTAGGCATACTGTATTGTGTGCTGTGTACACAGACTCGTATTTCTGCTGTCAAATATTTCTTCATCAACACAATGCTATGGGGATTTGTTTCAAATAAATTAAGCGATAATGAATAATTGCTGAAGGGACTTCATGTTATCTGTATGTTTTTTGGTCTATAGGCCTATATAGATGCATTATATTTAACATAGTTGTTCTTCATAGGTTGCTGGAGCGCAACATTAAGCAGGTGGTCAACGGGCGTACTGGAGTTCGATTCTTCTTCCCGCTGTGTGGGAAAGCTGTCGATATGAAGTGGTATGAGAAAACCCCTTCAGTTAACTTTAACTTCAAAAGTGTGTGTGTGTGTGTACGATAATTTTTTTGGTGTCATCGCTGAGTAATAAACAGTGAAATTATTTGTTATTATGGGGAAACGTTGTTGTCGTTATGGTGTTACTCGCTCGAGGCGGGACGAAATAAAGTCCTCATTAGCCTCGGATACGGTGCAGTGAAGTTCATTTAAGGATTTGTCTCTTGCTACTCCTCAAATCCTCGTAAACGGCTTTGTTACGCCATCCAACATTTACATGTCGCTTTCTGATGAACAAGCTCTATACCAGGGGTCAGCAACCTTTTCAACATGCAGTGCCAGTTTGACATTTTCTCGTTAATGAGTGTGCCTTAAGCAACAATATATTATTAAAGGTCCCATGACATGAAAATCTCAATTTATGAGGTTTTCTAACATAAATATGAGTTCCCCTAGCCTGCCTATGGTCCCCCAGTGGCTAAAACTTGCGTTTGGTGTAAAACGAGCACTAGCTGTTCTGCTCGCCTTTGAAAAAACGGAGGCTCAAGCGCGCTGATTTGGAAATCTGTGCTCATGACGTCATGATGAATCTCAGCTCCTCCCCTTACTCTGCCTGGCCCGCCCAGAGACGTTGGCCCGCCAATGAGACTCGACCGTGCGAGCGCCACATGTGTGTGTGTGTGTGTGTGTGAATACACACACTGTAACGCAAGTGTTTCTTGTCGGTTCTTTGACGTGTCTTGTATTTCCACCACGAGACTGTCGTGGGGGTTATCTGAGCCATGGTTGAGAAGGAATTGGGGGAAAGGAACTTTGGTTTGACTCGCTGAAGTACATGAACTGCGACATGCCGCCGGTTGCCGCGAGGCACCATCGCCCGGCAGCGGGCAGCCGGCAGCAGGCAGCGCGCGGTTCAGTCGACTTCAGGTTGATGTGAAAGTGGAAGAACCAGAGACGTCGCAGAACCCGACAAAGTCGTTTGTGATTCATAATATCGTCTGGAGGCGCACACAATATGTTAT
This sequence comes from Gadus macrocephalus, assembly GCF_031168955.1. Classification (NCBI taxonomy): domain Eukaryota; kingdom Metazoa; phylum Chordata; class Actinopteri; order Gadiformes; family Gadidae; genus Gadus; species Gadus macrocephalus. The sequence goes on from NC_082403.1 coordinate 3,133,188, forward strand.
ATGATATAGATATCTATGTATTATATGATATTATTTAGATATAGAGCTCCAGGACTGTAACGCAAGTGTTGTACACTTCCTTGTTATTTGGATAACCGTTCTGCTGTTGGTGTGATGGCGCATCACGTCGGACTCTCGTCTCTGGTATTTCTACAACGAGACTCGTATTGGGGGTTATCTCAGCCAAGGTTGAGAATGAATTGGGGGGGAAGGAACTTTGCCTTTGACTCCCTCAAGACCATGAACCACGACAAGGAGGAGAAAGGGATCTTTGCCGGGCAGCGCTTATGCACCTCCGCCTCCGGCGGTGGTCCCTCAGCGGGGCTCAAGCGGGAGACATTCGCCGCCAACAATCCCTTTCTCCTCCATGTCGTGGTTCATGTTCTTGAGGGAGTCAAAGCCAAAGTTCCTTCCCCCCAATTCATTCTCAACCATGGCTGAGATAACCCCCAATACGAGTCTCGTTGTAGAAATAGGCCTACCAGAGACGAGAGTCCGACGTGATGCGCCATCACACCAACAGCAGAACGGTTATCCAAATAACAAGGAAGTGTACAACACTTGCGTTACAGTCCTGGAGCTCTATATCTAAATAATATCATATAATACATAGATATCTATATCATATAACATATTGTGTGCGCCTCCAGACGATATTATGAATCACAAACGACTTTGTCGGGTTCTGCGACGTCTCTGGTTCTTCCACTTTCACATCAACCTGAAGTCGACTGAACCGCGCGCTGCCGGCTGCCGGGCGATGGTGCCTCGCGGCAACCGGCGGCATGTCGCAGTTCATGTACTTCAGCGAGTCAAACCAAAGTTCCTTTCCCCCAATTCCTTCTCAACCATGGCTCAGATAACCCCCACGACAGTCTCGTTGTGGAAATACAAGACAAGTCAAAGAACCAACAAGAAACACTTGCGTTACAGTGTGTGTATTCACATTGATGTGGACGTTGAAGAACCAGGAACGTCGGAGAACCCAACGCGGTCGTTTGAGATTCATAATATCGGCTCACACAGCTTTTGGCCGTGATAATATATATTATATGATATAGATATCTGTGTAGGCTATATGATAATATTTAGATATAGAGCTCCAGGACTCCCGTGCGTTCTAGAATATTTACAGAACACGGCTAAAGGGTGTGCGCCTCGCCATTGCGATACATCCACTGTAAACAGAGCGCATGGTGGCTGCAAGCTGCTCAGGGCCACACCCCCACCCTCCTCCTTGACACGCCCACCGAAACAGCGCATTTGGGGGAAGCTCAATGTGCGACTGGCTCGGAGTGGCTGTAACTCTGCACCACGGCTGAATTTAGGGAACGTCTTTGAATACTGTGTTAGTTGCCCACTAATACCTATATTAAAGAATACATAAAATAGCATGTCATGGGACCTTTAAGCTAAATTATGACACAGCAACCAAAAACATTTCCAGAAGCCCTGGAATTGTATTATTTCCATATAGTCCACAATCATGCATCAACATTTTTTTTTGTTGTTATATTTGCAACATAGGCTTACAAATTATAATTACATGTGTCCATTCTTAAAACACCACTTTCAGAATCTCATTCAAAAACATATTTGCACTGTGAGAAAGGTAAAAAAACAAGAATATATGAGAATGTTGGAACCATCCACATCAATATCTTTAAGACTTGTACAGCTTTGCAAAACCATGTTAAGGCGATGCATACAGGCCACTTGCAACAATATTTTAAATATTTTCTTGCCTATTACTCATGACATAGGTTTAAAAACTATTAATTGATCCCATTTCAGAACACTGCTTTCAGTAACTCATTTAAACATATTTGCACTGGGAGGAAATGCCCAAAACAGAATAAAGTGCAAAAAAAAAAATCGGTAGAATGGTTATGTTTCCACATTGTGCGTCAACATTTTTAATAATAAAATAAATACGATTTTTATTAATTAATTTTTTCACAGTGTGCCAATGATTATGCTGCCGCGTGCCTGTGGTGCCACGCGTGCCTAGGGTTGCCGACCCCTGCTCTATACCATAGTAGTTGTTAGCAGTTTCCAATCCTTAAACCTCATGGCGGCACCAGTACCGTGCTCTTATCTGTCGCGCTACATGTAGTGAAGAATAACTGTTAAACATCTTCTCTGTCAATATCAGCCTCCCCAAAACGCTTAACCTCAAATGTGGCCGCCATTTTATCTCCAACTGTTTTCTTGTGTCCCGTGTGCAAGGTTGGCTGACATGGGCCATTCTGTGGTGGGGGTGGAGATAGCCGAGAAGGCCATCCTGCAGTTTTATGAAGATAATAACATGAGCTATGCTGTGGAGCCCGTCCCCTCCATACCCGGAGCAAAGGTTTACAAGGTACGCAAGCGATAAACACAACCTGGTCTCACAGGAATCCTGGAAATGACTACGGACGAATAATTTGAAATCCGTGGACACATCACGGAAACACGCCGATTTCCGTGATGTGGCCACGGAATTCGCTCCAATGCAAGTTAATGACGCTGATGTTCCGTGGCTCACACACGGATCCCCGTTTCAACGAGCGAGTCGACCACGGGGGATTAACTCAAAACCCGGGGTGGTCTCACTGAAACACTTAAATTGTCCTTGTTGTGTCCACGGAAGTTGCTCCAATGCAAGTAAATGACAATGATATTCCGTGGCACACACACAGATTCCCGTTTCAATCTGTGTGTGCTCCCGTTTCAATCTGTGTCTGTGTGCCACATTTGACCACAGCGGTGGTCTGACGGAATCACTTCAATTGTCCGTGATGTGGCCACGGAATTTGCTCCAATGCAAGTAAATGACGCTGTTATTCCGTGGCTCACACACGGATATCGGCGTGTTTCCGTGATGTGGCCACGGATTTCGAGTTAAGCGTCCGACCGTAGTCATTTCACGGATTCCTGTGAGACCATGTTGCAACAACAATAGAAGGTAAGTCAGCAGCATAATTGTTTGTCCAGTGTCCACACAGTCTCTGTCTCCCTCTCTCGCTGCAAGGGCTTATTTTGCCCACTTTTAATGTTGTTGTTTTTCATTCATCATTAAAGGGGACCTATTATGCTTTTTCGACTTTTATGACTTCTAAACGTTGTTATAATGATTGATAGTCATGTTTAACCATACTAAAGTGTCAAATCGAAAATCGACATCGTTTTTTGGGTATGGTTAAACATGACTATCAATCATTATAACAACGTTTATAGGTCATAAAAGTCGAAAAAGCATAATGAGTCCCCTTTAAGGCAAAGGGAAAAACCTTATTTTTACATAGTACAGAAGATAATACTTCATATTATTGGGGCATTCATCCTGAATATAAGGGGGGGGGGGGGGTAGAGTATCATCTTTTAGAGAAGCCCCAATTTATTTTGGAACCTGGTTAGTGTATCTGCAGGATTTGTATCAAAGAGCTCTTGTCATTTTAATGAGTGAGCACCAATCTTATTGGATTGATCTTAACTGCATCAATCAAAAGGTCAACGTGACTGGCCACAATTAAACAAACAATGTTGTGTTTCAGAATGTTGAGAAAAGCATTTCGATCTACCATTGTGACCTGTACAAATTCAACAGGTAAGGAATCCATTTTATTTTTACAACCCTTTGTTGAATTAGACTTGCAGAAAGTATGAAACAGTTAAAATACCTGTTGTCTTTAACACAGTTGTGTTGAGGGCCAGTTTGGAGCCATTTGGGACCGTGGGTCCCTTGTGGCCATTAACCCCGAAGACAGAGAAAAGTAAGTTAAAATTAATAATTTTCATGGAAAATGTAGTAAATTAAAATTGAAAGAAAAACAATGCAATGCTTTAAATATCTAAGAAAAAAAAATCCTTAGCCATACAACGCCCAATCATTTAAACTGTTGCCAAAAAACGAATCCGAAGAAATTACAAAATGCATCGATACGTTTGTTTTTTTTCGTAACGCTGCAGGTACGCCTCACTCCTTCTGTCTCTGATGGCCGAAGACTGCAGATATCTGTTGTCCACGCTACTCTATAACCCTGAGCAACACAAAGGTAAAGATACCTTAAAGCAGTAGAGCGGGATATCTGAAACTTGCCATCAATTAGCCTGTCTTACGCAGAATCATACAGGCTGTTTAACTCCAAACTCCTCATGGTGCGTCCAGAGGGGAGTTCGCTGGGTTAGCAATTGCGAGTGTTCAAATTCGAGCTGAAATAGGGGGTTCACTTAAAAGGTACTTTAACTCCAAACACTAACCCTCAATATGCTAGCATGGCAGGGTTTCCATCCCAGCTGTGGAGAGAGATGCGTTGATTTAAAATATATATCTATTTTTTTTTAATCGATTTCGATGTTTTCTGCAGGTCCTCCGTTCCTGGTCCCCAACGAGCAGATCCTCGCTCTGTTTGGTGAGTCCTCAGAGTCCACTGCTCACAAGGAAACAGCGACACAGGAGGGGAGACCGAGACGATCTGGACAGAAAACGCAAAAGTGGCGTTGCGTTCTCACTTTTTATTCTGCGTTTAGACGAGCGTCTCTGGGGGGAAATCTGCGTGCATACGGTGACGCAAAAGTGTGTGAATTTAGATGTAGTATGCACGCCAGGTGGCTAGGTGGTACGGTGAAGCACTGCCACTCAGCACCACCAAGAGTGCGCGCATGCGTTGAAACTTAAACGTTGACGAGAGCCAGCGTGCACATATCAGAGCAAACTTTTGCGTTGTTAACCCTTAGACCATTGGCTCTCAAAGTGCAGCCCGCAGAAACATTCCTGGCGGCCCGCAACGACATACAGATGTATATTATTAATTTAAACAAAAATAAATAAATGTAAAGAGAGAAGTCGACTCTGCCTAGCTTTCAATTAAATCCTGTTACATTTGTTAGTTTTAATCCGACTATACATTACTTTGAAAGGATGATCCTCTGTTTCGTGATTTAGACCTCACTTTACCTCACTCCCAGAGGTCCATGGTGCAATGTTTTTTTTTCACCACTGGGATGCTGGCGGCGTTTCCCGCCTGATTTTTTTCTTTTTTTTTCTTTGGCGGCCCTCAGTAAAATTTTGGGTTCCTAAAATTGCCCTCAGTTGTCAAAACTTTGAGAACTCCTTTAGACGGATACGCAACGGTGCAGCGTTTTTAAGATTCCCACTCTGGAGAATCTTAAACGAAAACGCTGTCGCTGTCTAAACGAAAGGCCCATCTGATGAAATATTTTGTCGTTTTCACCCGCAAGCGTCGTCGTGTAAACGGGGCCAAAGTGTGCTTTTGGAGATAAACATGAACATTGAAAGGGCGCAAACATACAGAGCCAGGGAGGTGACATGGGAGTCATGTTTTTGTAAAGCTTTAGTAGTTTAAGTCAGTCCCACGCACGCTTTTCCAAGGCGCATGTGGTCCTAACACACCCTCTGCCCTCTGCTCTGCAAAGATAAATTCTGCTGTTTTTCTGCATTGGTAATTGTCATTGTGTGGCCATTAGTGCACTTACGCTTAAATGGCCGTTACTTTTAGTTAAGTGTACATAATTATTTTAACATCTTGTTTTAACCGTAAATACTTCTGTCCTTTTATGAAAATTATCAAGATCACTAGTATCTGGTGTTTCAAATGTTATTTGGATTTCCTTGTTGATTATTTCTGATAGTGTTTTAAGGTGGTTGTTATTTTCTTTATAAGGAAGCAGCTGTGAAGTCCAGCTGTTGGATTCAGTGGATGCCCTGGACCAGAGATGGAGGGAGGCTGGCTTGGATTTCATGACTGAAAACACCCATCTTATCGCCCTTAAAATCGATTAAAAAGGATTGAATGTGTTCTTCATTGAGATGTATATTTCTCTCTTCATGATTTGCTTAATTTTATCTGCCTATATTCATTAATGTTTTGGACAAAGCGGTGGATAGATGTTTTCATCATCTTTTCCTTTACAGGAAAATAATTGCATTTTGTGTGAGAACTGAATAAAATGCTTTAGTAACAAAGGCTATTCTTATTTTATTGATCTATATTTTATCCGTCTAGCAGCCTACCCAGCGGACTGTAGCAAACGTTGCTCATCTATCCAGCACACATCTAGGTGGACACACGACTTGTGATGTCAGAAGAAGCATAATTTCAGAATGGCTTGTAATGGCTAATCAAACTAACACCTGGTGGTATAATATGGAACCTTTAATTTTCCCCCATTGATCCCCCAGGTCGATTACTGTGACCGATAGAGTGCGACAGAGCCAAAGGAAAGCCACGATTCATCTCTTGGCGTACGTGAACTCCACCAAACAGGAAGAGGGTCCCGGTCACCCTGGAGAACCTCAAAAGCAAGTCGCACACGACCATTTCAACCAGGCAGAATTTAATGCAGAACTTATATAGCATTAGGCAGAAGGGTCGATAGTGACTCAGAGAAGAAATGGGTTAGATCAGACAATTCCAGAAAAAGAAAGCAGTGGGCCTACAGGAAACAAATTATTATGTTGAATTATTGTTTTGAGAGTATGTGGCACAAAGTCTACCAAAATATTTAATCAGGCTACGAATTGATTTTCATAAATGCATACAGTATATCATATATATATATGCGTTTCTTTTTTTTTTTTGTAAATGTGTGGATTTGAAGGTAAATTCAGTGTAAAATAAATTTGGATTTTTTTTATTCTGAATGTTTACACTTTGAATTAATTAAACAGACCAAAACACTTTTCATAACATACCACATATGTCAAATTAGAAGTTGGTCCACATATTAATTCTTCAAAAATATTTAGCTTTGAAAAAAAAGTTAAAAAAATAAGATGATGTATATAATATGAAGCATGGATACAATAAGCCCCTGCTGTCAAAAGGAACGACTGACTGCAGATAGGCAGAAGCAGGGCAGACTACAACGACCACTAGACATTTATCTTTGGTTTGGTTTTGCCTCGACAGACATTGGCATTTTGGTTTCTGTCCCTGTTTGGCTCGAAGTGGGTGGGAAGACATATGTTATCCACTTTGTCACAGGCCAGAATCAGGTGCTTGTTCTCCTCTGTGACCATGTACGGGTAACCGGCATAATCGCTGACCACTGTTAAATATTTGAATGGCTGCCTGCTGATGCAAAGGTTCTGCCTCTTGTCATTCGGATTTGCTGGCTGTGTGCACTGCCGGCCCCCCTCGTCGGTGCACACCGCATTCACCCTGCCCAGGTCGCTGGGCTTCAGGAAGGACTGAATACGCCGGTTGGGGTCCGGGTCTCCGAGGAAGTCTTTCCATTTTTTCAAATTAGCGGTTTGTGGTGCTCCATGGGGGAAATGACGGCAGAGGAAGATGCAATGGGCAAAACCTTTTTCGCGGGAAGTGCACGCAGTACTTTCTGCCAGGAAGTTGTGGCACAGCAAGAGACCCACCAAGGCCAGGGAGATGCAGCGCTGGTACCCGGCCATTACTCTGGTTATCTGGAAACACAAGCAGGGTCAGATGGTGCAACCCCCACTTCTGGCTCCTATCTACCATGGCATTAATACATTAGCAAATAGTGGAAACTACTTTATTTTTATAACAACTTAGTAGGCCTACTTAAAGAACTGACAGTATTTCGATGGTGTATTGCATACTGTGACAGTATTACATACCGACAGTAGGGAATATAAAACACAAGATATAGTATTTTATACTACTTAATCCAATCCAGTTCTTATAACATCAAATAGCTTTCACTTCTAGAATAAGATGAGAACAACTAAAGCATTCAATAAATTCTACAACTAATTGGACGATCTGAAATTTCCAAAAATCACAGATGTGAATGTTGAAGTTATTATCATTGCATAACTTGGAGCACCAGATAATAACTTGTTTACTATTATACAGGCAGATACGTCTTTAGTTTTAAAGACATGTCTCTACAAAAAAACTGTATTTAAATTTGGGGATTTGAAGGTCAATTCAACATAAAGAAATGTTGTGAATGTTTACTCCTTGAACAGAGTAAACATTCACAACATTTCTCAAATCCTCTTCAACTTTGAAATGCTCCTTATGCATTCTTCCAGCGACAGACTTCATTTAAAGTGAACAACACAGACTTAGAGTGTGTGATATCATCAGCTAATCTAATGCTGCCTATTTTATTCTTCAAACATTATTTCAAACTCCAACCCCTAACTTTCATGAGAAGTTTTACTTCTCATGAAAAATTGATGCATCATCACTTAGACAAATTTGTCCTCTTTCTAATCTGTAAGTATTTAAGCTGTCATACTTACATGTTCTTGTTTTTTCTGCGAGCGTAACCTTGGCAGGACTCTCTGTGTTTTATAACCAGTTCTGCGGAACAAAGACTTAACAGATCCAGGCTCCAGATACTGGACCACAGCTCATTTTGATTGGCTGATTAAACCTCCAGCAGTTTGTGCCTCTCTCTCTATCTCCTCTGTCTTTCTCCATCTCCCTTACTTTACTCTCTGTCTCTCTCTCTACTACTACTACTACAACTATTGCTACAGCTACTACTACTGCTAGTACTGCTGCTGCTGCTACTACTAGTACTACTACTACTACATCTTCTAATAAAAAAATACTTCCAATACTGCTACAATTAACCTTTGCTATAACGCACATCATTATAATACAACCTCCGATGTAACGCTGAGTATAGTGGGACCCTGATTTGACAGAATGATATAATTTGAAATATTTCTCTCAAATATTGCGTTGACCTTGATGAACATCAGTATGTTACATATACTAAGTTAGGTTTACAATATGAGGACACAATGGTCAAGTCCACGCTTATTTATTCTAGTTTTGTCGTACTTCCTATAAACATTGCACTGCATGAATGTGGTTGCTTCTGGATGTTCAGTTCAACACATTTGAGCTTTCATATAGTTCTGAGAATTAATTTCACAATTCTACATTTTCAGCATGCTGGGTAACCATCGGCATTCACTCGATTATCTGCAGGAAATGCAGATTGTATTGTTCTTCCGTAATTGTCTTTAACCACTTCTGCTTCTGCATGAGTTCAGCTACAGAAACCTTCCGAATATTAAAATGTTAGTCTTTAAGTTAATGTTCGCCATGTATTCAACATTTTTCTAACTTCTTAAATTTACAAAAAAATTATTTGTTACAAATTCTGTTAATGGGCGGAATCTTCAATTTTTTTTCAACTTGCTCCACTTTCAAATGCTACCTCTTCTGAATACTTTCAGCTACCGACTTCATTTGAAGTTTATAGTTCTTAATGGGTGTTTATTGGTTAATTTAGAGTTTATGATGTCACCTACTCATCCTATCGAAGTTGTAACAGTAGCAGTATTAGTAGAATTCATAGCAGTAGTAGCCACTTAACCTTTGCTATAAAGCGGTGATTAGAGTCCATGAATGACTCTTGTTCTTGTATTGTTCTTCCGTATAGTTTTTTAACCACTTCTGCTTCTGCATGAGTTCAGCTACAGAAACCATCCAAACATTAAAATGTTACTCTTTAAGGAATGTTGGCCATGAATTCAATTTTTTCTAACTGCATTTTTTTTTTTTTACTAATTATGTCAATCTTCAAATTCTCCTCAACCTCCTGACAGTCCACTGTCAAATGCTACCTCTTCTGCATACTTTCAGCTATTTTTAAGTTTGAATGGGTTACAAGACTTTCAACATTTAAACTTTTTGAAATCCTTTACAGTTTTCAAACAATCAGTTTCCATGTAATGGTGGTTTTACTCTTTTTCTGAGTTTATAATGGGTGTTTATTGCTTCATTTAGAGTTTGTTATGTCACCTACTAATCCTTTGCTGCCCTTCTGCTTCTTCAAACATTATTTCAAACTTTAAAGCTGTATCTTCCACAACTTTCACTTCTAATACAAAATGTATATCACAACCATCTGCTGCAATTTCATACGAAGAACTTAAACTTTATGGTGATTCCCTTGAGTGTTATTTTTGCGAGGCTCTCTCTGAGTTATGCCCAGTTCTGCTCAATAATGACTGATCATTTTCAGGCTCCAGATACAGGACCACAGCTCATTTTGATTGGTTGATTAAACCTCTCAGTTTATGCCTCTCGCTCTCTTCTTTCTCTCTCTCTGTCCCTTCTCTCTATATTTTTCTCTGTCTCTCACTGCTATGATTACTACTATCACAACTAATACAACTAATACTATTACACTTAACCTTCGCTATACAAACATTGTTATAACGTACCGTCCAATATAACGCGGTGCTTGCTTGGACCCCAATTCTGCAGCCTGATATACCGTATTGGTCAGAATATAAGACGACCCTGATTATAAGACGACCCCCCGTTTTTCAACCAAACATTTAGAAAATAAGATTGGCAGACCAGATTTGCCGAACAAAGAACTTTGTTTTTATTAAAAAATAACAATATTAAAAACCCAGTGAATTAAACACTTGTTATATTAATGACAATAATAATAATGCCAGTAAAGGCCACGGCACTTTCAAGGCAAAATATGTACAGTATGATTCAAAATTTATATCAAGCAATAATCAAGCAACATTGTGAAAAAAAAAATAATAACAGAGAAAATACAGGCCACATATTTAACTAAACTTAACTAAAATTCGCCAAACTTCTCCTCCGATCTCTCTCTGTCTCTCACACACGTCCTCTGCCCCGCTGTGTTTGCTCTCGCTGTCATCGCTCCCCAGCTGCTCCGCTTCCAGCGGCTCCTCCCAAAGCGCGTTTTCTCTGACGTATTCAAAATCTCTCGGTTCAACCTCACTGAAACGACCACTTTGAGGACCACGGTAGGATTTGCGCTGACTGTTGGCATCTGTGAGACGTTGTTTTGGTTCTCGCCATCTTCTTACGTTACACTCCGTGACCCCGAACTTCTTGGCAGCTTGGCAGTTGTAACTTGACTACCTTATTGAAGACCATTATTTAAAAATTGGCATCATAGCTCCTCCGCTGTTGTTGATTGACCTGACCCACTTTTGAGCCACTTGTCTCTAAATGGCCAGCCTGTCTTTAAACACCGGTAACAGTCTGGTTGTTAAGGACGATGGACTACTTCTTCCCGGAACCAATTTCTGGCGCCACTTGCGGCCGCAAATGTGTATTGACATTTAAAGGGAGAGGCGAAGAAGTGAAGCTGCGCTCTGAATACTAGACCCCGAATAAAATGCTGCGTTTCCACTGCAGGGTGCGGAACGGATCGGATCGCAAAGGTGCGGTAGGGAGGGGGCGGTATAGCCCAGCTCAGTTCCGAGGTCGTGTTTCCACTGCCGACAGTACCCTTTGTGGTAGGCCGGATGTCGATCGCCGCGGCAGCTACGTAAACATCGTAAACAACGTCTTCCTCCCCAATAATGCAGACAAACGTCTCCACCTCCTTGTTCGCCCAAGCAAGCGTTTTACACGACATGTTAATTGTTAAGTAATAATACCTCGAGGCTACTGTTTGTTTGTTTTTATCCCTGCGTCACCCGGAAGTGATGATTCTGTCGACCAATCAACGGAGGGGGTGTGTAGCTAGAATTTCCCGGGACCCTTTCAGGCGTCTCGTCTCGTTTTCAGTAACCCAACGGAGGAGTCCTGAAAACGAGGCCAAAACGGGTACGGCTAAGTCCCGGTCACGCCCACTTTTGGCGGTGGAAACGCGACCCGATCCGCACCTATCCGATCCGTTCCGCACCCTGCAGTGGAAACGCGCCACAAGACGACCCGACTTTTTCGGACCTATTTCGCGGGGAAAAAAGGCCGTCTTATATTCTGACCAATACGGTAAGTTGAAACGTTTCCCTCAGCATTTTAGTGGATTTTGAGTAACGGAAACATGAGTCTGAAAAATTTAATTTAAATTCATGTACATGCTTATTTCATTTTGTTCCATTGTAAAAAACTAAAACATGCAATTTTTTCTGGCAAAACAATGTAAAATAATTAGTCTTGCTAAGACATAATCTGTGGAACGTGTGTGATTAGTTTTCATCTTTGCAGGAGGCTTGTCTGATATGGCCAATCTGTTTCAATTTGATGTGATGACACGCCGAGTTCATGCAGTTTTGCACATGTTTAAAATGTTTAGCTTAACAGCGTATTGTCAGCTATGTTGAAAAAGCGTCGAAGCGTTCAATAAATGTGACGCACCGATGCATGGGTTCATGCAGTTTTGGGCATGTTTAAAATGTTTCCTCGTAATTTGTCAGCTTTGATCAAATGCCGTTAATACACACCTTTATGTCATAAATATAACATGCCATTGATGAATGTTTGTATGGTGCATCTTATCTAGGCCTATCTCAATCAAATTGGCTTTGCCCACCCGTTTTTCTCTGTGCCCGCCCATTTGAACATTTATCGCTACGCCACTGCTTTGTTCCAACCTGAAGGATTGTCGGGTTCTAACCCTCTGCTTCCATCCAGATCTTCCCACTTCTGCGGTGCTGTCCTCTGACTCCACCCTCCCGGTTTCCACACCGACCCAGCTTGAATTCCACATCTTTTCCACCAGGGGCACCTTGGCATAGAAAAATGCAGAGCAATAACACGGGAAGCGGTCTACTGGCCGAATATCTATTATTAAGATCTATTTCTCTTCGCTGTTTCATTCTAGTACATCTTGTTCGGATTGTGATCGTTTATCATCAGCAGGTGTAGGCCTGTTTCCAGGGGATATTATCAACCGTTTAAACAGAAAGTGCTGACTGGAAAGGAGGACAGGTGACATTGGCCCCCTGGGAGGCATATTAAACGAAGAAAGAGCAACGTTTGGATGAACAGTGGATGGATGGATGATGATGGATGAAGGAGTGAAGAAAGGAGAGAAGGGTAGAAGGAAGGGAAGGATTAAGGAGGAAATTGAATGAATGAAGGAAGGAGGCAGGGGAATAAGGCGAGAGGAGAGGAAGAAGGGAAGAGGGAGAGGGTATAGGAGGCAAGGGAGGAGGTAAAGAAGGTAAAGAAGGACGAGTGTAAATCACTTGTGTGTGTTCTTCAAGGAAGGAGGAACACACACAAAAACACACACACACAAACTGTCACTTACACACAATCACAGACACACACACACTCTCTCACACAAACACATTCATACTCTCACTTATTACACAAACACTTTACTCTCAATTATTACAAACCCCCACATGCACACACACGACACACACACACACACACACACTGACACAAACACACACACACAAACACAGAATCCCACAGACAAACACACTCATACTCACTTACACACACACTCAAACTCTCTCTACCTCTCTCTCTTTCTCAAACACATACACCCCCCCCCCCCCCTCTCTCTGTCTCTGTCCGTCTCTCTTTCGCACAGGAAATGCAGATTGTATTGTTCTTTCGTAATTTCCTTTTACCACTTCTGCTTCTGCATGGGTTCAGCTACAGAAACAATACAAATATCTAAATGTTAAACTCTTAAAGGAGATTTTGGCAATGTATTCAGCATTTTTCTATATTTTCTACATTTTTAATCATAATACTTTAGAAAAAGAAACATTCATGTACACTCTTATTTCATTTTGTTCTGGCGTATTTCCTTTAATAATATGCTACTACAAATACCACTACTACTAATGTGAGCTCAATCTTGCTACAAACACACACGTCCCTTGATCCATAGAGAACACAGACCTGCATGTGCAAGTCTTTAATACATGACAACTTTTTGATGCACGAAAATTCATCTTTGGTTTTATTTCCCCCATCGATTGCCCAGGTCTGTTGACCGATAGAGGGCGACAGAGCTCGAGGAAACCCACGATTCATCTCTTGGTGTACTTGAACTCCACCAAATGCAGGCAGAGGGGCCCGGTCGAGAATTATTTTTTTTCCCAAATAGGTTTTCCTTTTCTCGCCTCTGATTGGTTAGAATGGCTCTCCTCAAATTGGTTATAGTTAGGGTTTGGGTAAGGGTCAAACCCTAACCCGAAAATTAGGGTTAGGGTTTGGTTAAGGGTTACCCTAACCCTAACCTCCCAAAAAACAGCTAGGACTAATTGAAAGACGATCTAAAGGAGAGCCCTTCTAACCAATCAGAGGCGAGAATAGGTAAACCTGTTTGGGAAAAAATACTTTGCGACCCGGTCACCCTGGAGAATCTCAAAAGCAAGTCAAACATGACCAGTTTAACCATTCAGAATTTATTGCAGAACTTCATATAACATTGGGCAGAAGGGTCAATATTGACTCAGAAAAGAGATGGTTAGATCAGAGAAAGCCAGAAAAAGAAAGCAGAAGGCCTACAGGAAACAAATACGCACGTTGGCTTTTAGGTCGAGAGTATCAGGCGACCAAATTCTTGAATCAGGCTACGAGTAGATTTTTTCATTTACAATTTGTGGATTTGATGGTTAATAAAACTAATATAAGTAAGAAATTAACAGAGTGGAACACTTTTCATATCATACCACATTTGTCAAATTAGTAGTAGGCCTACACGCTCAATTCTTCCAAAATATTTAGCTTTGAAAAAAAAAAAAGATTAATATGAAGCATGGATACCAAAAGCCCCTGCTATCAAAAAGGAATGACTGACTGCATATAGGCAGAAGCAGGGCAGACTACAGCGGCCACTAAACATTTATTCTAGTTTGGTGTTTCACCAAACTAGAATACCGAAAATAATATAATAGTAATATAATAATAGTTTGAAATATTTCAAACTTCAACCCTGGAACAAAATTTATCCATCATAACATAGACCAATGTGTCCTCTTTCTAATCCGTAACTATATAAGCCGTAGTACTTACGCTATATGGAGTTTTCTTCGAGTGTTTCCTTGGCAGGGCTCTCAGTCTTCTGCTCAACAACGGCATTTCAGGCTCCTGATATAGTAGCACAGCTCATTTGGATAAACTGATAAAACTCCAGCAGTTTGTGCCTCGCTCTCTATCTCTGTCTCTCCATCTTTACCTCTCTTTGTCTCTCACTTCTACTAACACCACGACTACTTTACAACTACTTCCACCACCACTACTTTACTTCTACTACCACCACCACTACTTTAGTACTGCTACTACCAGCCGACTATCACTGCTGCTGCTACAACTACGACTACTACTATACAACGACCACTACACCTACTACTAGGAGTACATCTACTACTACTAGTATTACCTCTGCTACTAGTATATACTACTACTAATACACTAGTTCTACGACATTACAACTGCTACTATACTACGTTTATACTACTAAACTGCTACTAGTACCACTACTACGACTGCTATTACTAGTGCTACTACTACAATTAGTACTGTGTATATTTCAGCTCTTAACACCAAAGTATACTACTCCGACTCCGTAACCCCACTCCCTAACTACGGAGGGGGAAGAACTGCATTCGCAGTTCTTCGTCGGGATGTCGGATACGCAATGCAATTCGCCCCCCGATCGATCTTACATGTTGACTACCAACCATGTAAATAGTGTTGAAAGTAAACTTCCAAGGCTTTTCAAATCAAGCTAATAAGTAAATATGGGGCAAAGTCAAATCGGAGAAGTTATTCCGGAAATGGTGTTAGAGGACCAATCACAGCCCTTGCCGTCTCCGTCCATCTCAGTTACCTCGACGGATAGTTAAAAAAGATTGGATGCACACGTAGAGCTACCGAGAGTCAGAGAGAGGGCTCTCCGTGTCTACGCACTATAATGAGTGTTATAAACCAGCCTTTAGTGTCTTTAGTTAATGCAGTTCAGGTTCCAATTCTGTCGGTTTGACATTTCATCTTCAACAGTTTCGTTCAATACATTTAAGATTTCAGATGTTGCAGAAAAATATATTTCCCATTTCTGCAATGCTTTTTTTTTCTCAGCTGTCAGCATTCACTACAATTCTGCAGCAAGTTGTTCTTCTTCTACTGCTATCACCTCCACCACCTGTGCTACTGCTAAAACGTATTTTTACCTTGTGCTTTACTGTATCTCGTTGTACTCTGTACACTTATTTTTAGCTCACTGTTTTAACCTCTTTTATCTTCTCACACCATTTTTACCACATAGTTTTAATCTCTTTTTTTTTTTTTCCAGGAAAGCCCTTTATTTACGGGTGTTGCAAATTAGCCTATGCCATAATCACTATGAAACTTGCATTGGACGGCTGTTCTCAGTTTGCCTATGTACACTGTACCTGTCCCTGTCAAATAAGCCATGAATAGATAAACGTATCCTACACTTGTACTACGATACCACAGGGCTCTCTGTGTGTGATGCCCAGTTCTGCTCAACAACGACTCTTTCAGGATCCAGATACTGCAGCACCGCTCATTTGGATAAGATGATTTAAACTCTGGCAGTTAGTGTCTCTCTCTCTCTCTCTCTCTCTCTCTGTCTCTCTCTCTCTCTCTCTCTCTCTCTCTCTCTCTCTCTCTCTCTCTCTCTCTCTCCATCTCTCTCCCCCCCTCTCTCTCTCTCTGCATCTCCCTCTCTCTCTCTGCATCTCTCTCTGCATCTCTCTCTCCCCCCCTCTCTCTCTCCCTCTCCATCTCTCCCTCTCTCTCTCTCTCTCTCTCTCTCTACATCGCTCCCTTCATCTCTGCCTCTCTCTCTCTCTCTCTCTCTCTCTCTCTCTCTCTCTCTCTCTCTCTCTCTCTACATCGCTCCCTTCATCTCTGCCTCTCTCTCTCTCTCTCTCTCTACTGCTCCTTCTACAACTGCCAATGCTATAACTTGTCTTACTACTTCTACTGCTACTAATACTCCCAAATTTCGATTTACCTGTACCAGTACCTGTATTTTGACAATAAAGATCATTCATTCATTCATACTACTACTACTGCTACTGCTAAGCTACTAATGCTTATACGACTACTACTACTACTACTATAACTGCTACAACATACAAGTTCCACTACTTCTGTTTGATTGTGGTATTCTTCAGGTAATACATTTAGGTTAGCTAGCCAAACTGTAATACTTCCTAAGAATTTTTAGGTTATGCAGTTCAGCTTCCAATTCTGTCAGTCTCTTACATATCATCTTCCAGGTTTTTCAGCCACGCAGTTCCTTACATTTGAACTTGCCGATCTTTCGCGAGAATTTATTCAGATTTTGGCATTTTCAGAAAATGCATCTTCAGCTGTCAAAACTTTTTTGACAGTTAGTAGTGCGAATGTTATATTATTTTTATCTAGTTATTAGTATGAATGCTGATGCAGCAACATTAATAATAACTACATTTATAATACCTACCTATATATATATATAGTGGGTTTACCGGCATGCATCACATTCATGTCTTAAACTTCTGGACTCTGTTTTTCACTCTGCGTTAAGGTTCATCACAGGAGATGCCTATGACACACACCATTGTGTATTGTATGGAAAGGCTGGGGTCATCTCTTAAAGAAAGACGTGAAGCACATTGGCACATTTTATTTATAAAGCCCTGTCCGGGAGGCTTCCTCATTATTTGACTGTAATGCTGCAAACTTCAGATTTACTTTTTCAGAAACGCTCCACTGCTTGCTCATGCTTCATGCTCCTCAAGTCAGGTTCTGAGCTTTTAACTTCAGTTCCCCTGACTCCTGGAACAACTTACAGCAACTAATTAAAATCAATACCATCATATCCTTTAACCAATTTAGAAATATTATCTTAAATCTGCCAAACTCTACCTGTAACAGTTTTAATCAAGCTAACTTATTTCCAGTCTACATATCTCTCTTTGTAAATGTTTTTTTTGTTTTTCCCTTCATCAGTTGTTGTACAATTGGTGTATAATGAGCCTGGAGACAACTGCTGATTTGCCTCGGGAGCTTTTATACTCTCTCCAGCAGGGCAACTCTCCGACTGGAGAGGACGGCGCAAAATAAACAGGAAGTGACTACAAACAGCCCAACGTATTAAAATAAAAGCGTTCAAAACAAATATACATTTATACATAAAGGAAAAATAATGAATTAAAGGAATAAAAGGATTCTTGTTCAAATATAACATAACTATAAATGCACCGGTTACATTTGCATTATACATTGTGTATGTATTGTTGTTTTTGCTTTGCATTTGTTTGACTCGACATCATTGCAAATGAGGGTCACCCCTCAAATGTTTTTTTCGAGTATAAATAAAGGTTGAATAAGTAAATATTGTTATCTTTATTATTAGGTGAGGGCCGCTGTCAGACTTCAAAATGTCAATTTCTTTACTTTAAAACGTGGTTTAAACTTGAAACAAATCTTCACATTTAGATTAATTAATTCTATAGTTGGTGAGTTTTAAACCAACCTGGTCTCACAGGAATCCGTGAAATGACTACGGACGAATAACTCGAAATCCGTGGACACATCACGGAAACACGCCGATTTCCGTGATGTGGCCACGGAATTCGCTCCAATGCAAGTTAATGACGCTGATGTTCCGTGGCTCATACGCGGATCCCCGTTTCAACGAGCGAGTCGACCACGGGGGCTTAACTCAAAACCCGGGGTGGTCTCACTGAAACACTTAAATCGTCCTTGTTGTGTCCACGGAAGTTGCTCCAATGCGAGTAAATGACAATGATATTCCGTGGCACACACACAGATTCCCGTTTCAATCTGTGTGTGTGCCACATTTGACCACAGCGGGGGCTTAACTCAAAATCCGTGGTGGTCTGACGGAATCACTTCAATTGTCCGTGATGTGGCCACGGAATTTGCTCCAATGCAAGTAAATGACACTGTTATTCCGTGGCTCACACACGGATATTGGCGTGTTTCCGTGATGTGGCCACGGATTTCGAGTTAAGTGTTTTACCGTAGTCATTTCACGGATTCCTGTGAGACCATGTTGGTTTAAACAGTTTTAGTTTTATCCTGCTTGATTCGTCTCATTGACCTCCACTGAGACCTGCCAAAGCTTGTGAATACATTTCGGACATTGTGGAGCCTTAAATTGTCAATATCTCACCAAGAAACACACTCTAAAGCTTGAACTGATGGGGTGGAAATAAAGTTCCCTCAAGGGAAAAAGAAAGTTCTTTGAATTTGTGTTCTTGTTCACTGGCGTTAAAATGATTAAACAATTGGATAGCATCTATGTTTCACTGTGACGACCCCAGATTATTGTACAATGGGTCCCAATTGAGACCCTCCCCTTTCTTCACTCAATAGTCTCGTCTTCACACCATTTTTAAACTAGCGAAAAATAAACTCACATACCTGAAGAGACAGACACATGATGGCCATCTACGTGGTGGTCTGTTTCTACTGAGCATTACCATGTCCAATTTATTAATATGTAGGCCTATATATATATATATATATATATATATATATATATAGTAGCCTGAGTTATGATCCCTCTCTTCAACTCCACCTCTGTCACCTTTTGTTTCTTAATCGGTTCTCTTTTCTTTTTCTTCTGTTCATGTTTTCCGTCTTCTCTTCTCCTTCATCAGCCTTCTTTCTTTCATGTCTCCCCTCGTCGCCTCCTCTCCTTCATTCAATCATCATCCCTCTTTTTTCTTCTTGGTCTTTATTTTTTCTCCCACCTTTCGGTTAAGTAAAAAGAGTTAAAAGTTAATGAGTAATGTTTTTAATGATTCTTATTTTTCCTCTGAAGTCCAGCTGTTGGATTCAGTTGAAGTCCAGCAGAAGAGGGAGGCCGGCTTGGATTTCAGGGGTGAAAACCCAAATTGTGTCACCCCTAAAATCGATTAAAACGATTCAGTGTTTTAAATCTGTGCCTACTTTTGTCTGCGTGTATTAACTCACATTTTGGACAATGCGTTTTATATACGTTTTATCATGTACAAGTCAGGAAAGTAATACCATTTAGTGTGAGAACTGAATAAAACAGATTTACAATGTCTATATTTTGTATCCATTGATCGATATTTAGTATATCTAATAACTTTCGGTGCAGGAAATGAATGCTTGTACTCCATTGGCTGTTGCTAAGATACTGCGGTGAAATGAATGCTGGCTCGCCATTGGCTGTTGCTAAGATACCGCCGTCAAACAAACGGACCGTTGCAGGTGACGGTGGAGGAGTCCATGCAAGGCCACAGCCAGCTCGAGGCCTCTTTCACAGGGACACCTCGACACCCAGCTAGGAGGAGCCGGGGATTGAACCAGCAACCTTCTGGTCACCAGCCGACCCACTCCCATGATCCCATCCTGAGCCAAATGCCGCGGAAAGTGTTACAGTGTTCGCTTACTGCTGTCAAACCCGTTGAACAGGCGAACGCTTCCTCCTGAGGAAGAACCAGAGCCACAATCTGTCAGGTGAGGCAGGGTTGCCAACTGTGGGACTTTGGCTGGAGTTAGATACTATAAAACGCACGCACCCGCACGCCAGGCAGCGTGCGTGCTCGCGTGCGCTACAGTGTGAATTGATTATGAGGGGAGAAAAATGGATTTTGCTCGTGACATTTCTTGCGTGCGCGTGAGAGCGTGCAGGTTGATGATGACAGCGTGAGTGACACGCCAGATGAAGCGTGAGAGTGGGCAACCCTGAGGTCTCCGATGAACAGCACGTCAAAGAAGTGCAGAGGAGGGCTTCAACTGCTGCGCACGGCGTCCAGTTTTAAACGACGCCTGTTTGAAACACGTTCTGCTTTCTTTGCAGGTTTAAAACAGAAGGTGGCCCGCTGAAGGAAAGACTCAACACCGAAGTCGGTTTAAAAGACGTCAATATGTCAGGGTAGCCCATCATCAGTTATTGATTACATACGAATAATGTTCGCACAATAAATCTATAAACACACATGTCTGCATGTGTTCTGCAAGTCTTTAATATATTATATTAAAAATATATAATATATATATATAAATGTGCATATAAATGTATAAATATATCTTTGAATAGATAAATAAATATTTATATATATATATATTCCATGTAAAGCTAATCTTTAGACTTTATTTCCCCAATAGAATGCCCACGTTTGGTACTGTGACCGATAGAGGGCGACAGAGCCCAAGGAAAGCCACGAGTCATCTCTCGGCGTACGTGAACTCCACCAAACCCAGGCAGAGGGGCCCGGTCACCATGGAGAACCTCAAAAGCAAGTCACACACGACCAGTTGAACCAGGCAGAATGTATTGCAGACTGGTAACCCTGTAGCCTCCACATTTCTCACTTCTCATACACTATTCAATAGTGTAGTATTATACTATTGATGTTTCAAAAACGAAGACCAATCTTTCACATCTGTTTGGCTTGCTCCCTCCCTACTGAGCATTACCATGTCCAATTTATACATATATAGTAGTCTGAGTTATAGTTACTGAGAACCAGGCTATGGTTTGAGGCAAGGTTCTTCATACATGGCTGGTTGTCTGCTTCCGGTGGAAGCTAAATGCTAATGCTAATTCAAACTGCATGTTAACAGCATAAGCCTCATCATTTTGGGACCTGAACCAGATTAACTAGATGTGAACACATTTCCAAGTCACAACCACAAATGCCTAACCTTTGTTATTATGATTCTAATACTAATACTTAGCTATAGTCTAGTACTAGATCTATATATGCAGTTACGTCAATGTAGATGTTTCTATAGGCCTACATCTCTCCTGGGCTTATAGAAATGTCATCAATGTAGATGTTTTGGTTGATGTTTGCTCATAATAATGAGAAAAAAGACAAAAACTGTAACCAGATTTCATCTCTATCCTTTCGATTTTAGTAGTGAATAGTAGTGAACAATTTGTCTCTCTTAAGACAAGTCAAGGGTCCACTTTGCAGGAGGGTACGTTTTATAAGACCCAGGAGGCATGTGTCTACCAAAGCGACCTTTCAGGCCGGCCTGCTTCTGCCTCGCTGTAAGGAAAGCCAAGCAGGCCCTCGATTAAACCATCCGGGCGTCCAACTCTCATTCTGACGGGTTTTTGTTTCAGAGGTGGCGCTCGGCCTTCTACTGCAGAGTCACAGCCCGCCCATTCCACGCTGCCTCCTGGATGTGTTAAAGTAACACGCACGCACGCACGCACGCACGCACGCACGCACGCACGCACTTACTCAGTCAGTCAGTCAGTCAGTCACAAACACTCGCTCAGTCAGTCACAAACACTCGCTCACTCACTCACTCACAAACTCGCTCACTCACTCGCTCACTCACTCAATCACTCACTCAATTGTCACAATCACTCACTCACTCTATCACAAACACACTCGCTCACTCACTCACTCAATAACAAACATACTCACTCACTCACTCCCTAACCTTTGCATACATTAAGGTGAGATTCAGCCTGGAAAACTAAGTGAGATACGACAATCACCCCAAATAAGAAACAACACAATTCAAAAGAAGAACAGATGACGAATAAAAGCCCAGTGTTCCCCGGCACAGCACTACAATCACAACAACCGCACGCACACACCGTGCGTCCTCGTGCGGCTGGCTCCTCCCTGCTCCTCCTGCTCCCTCTCAGGGGGACTCCTGTGTCTCTCTCCCCCTGTCAGACGGGAGGAGCTGGATGACTTCCTGATGGCCCTGCTCCTCTACCTGGCCTGCTTCCGGGAGCAGCACGCCCTGCAGAGCCGCCCCAGGCCGCTCATGGGGTACGGAGGTTCAGCCTCACACTCTGTTGAGTGGAGCCCTCTCGGTCCAGAGCAGTGCTACTCAAATGGGGTCCCGCGTGCCCCTAGCGGCACTTTAGAGTTTCAGGTCTGAAAAGTGTTTGAAATGTAATTCTGAAAAAAACTGAATGGGATTCACCGCTACCTGCTCTGACCCTGGAGGAGGTCCCCTCTGCATGCTCTGACCCTGGAGGGGGTCCCCTCTACCTGCTCTGACCCTGGAGGAGGTCCCCTCTACCTGCTCTGACCCTGGAGGAGGTCCCCTCTACCTGCTCTGACCCTCTCCTGGCTTCTTTTGTGGGGAGAAATTAGCCAACAGATTGCATGAAGCACAGGCCCATGTTTCTCACTCAATTTCGAGTATTTGCACCTTTTTAATGTTGTCATCATGTCAACACTGCCAAATAGAACGCACATTTGATTTTATTGTATTTTTCTTTCGCCCCAAAATATGGTGGTCCGGTGAAGGGGGTACTCAGCTGAAAAAATACCTTAGAGGGGTACACTAGTAGAACAAGTTTGAGAACCACTGATCCAGGGAGATGTCCAGGTGTCGGTCGTGTGATTCCTCTCTTCGTCTAACTCTCTGTCACCCTTTTGTTCTTAATCTGTTGTTTTCCCCTCTCATTTCTTTTCCTTCTGTTCCTGTTTTCCGTCTTCTCCTCTCCTTCGTCAGCCTCCTTTCTTTCATGTCTCCCCTCGTCTCCTCCTCTCTTTCGTTTCATCTCCACCATTCCCCCTTTCTTCTTCATCTTTTTTCCTCCCCACTTTTCACGTCCTCTCTCATTCCTCTTCTCCTCTCCAACTCTCCACCTCATGTCCTCTTCCCCTCCTCCATCTTCCACTTGACTTTCTTCTTTCTCCCTTCTTTCCCTCCTCACTGTCCTGTCTCCTTTTTCTTTTCTTTTTTACCAAAACGTTGATTACCGTTCCCCTCCTCAGATCCGTCAGAGAGAGTGTGTCCAGGGAGGAGGAGGAGGTGAGGGTGAAGGTGGAGCTGTCCCGGAACAAGATGGCCGTCTGCTACTCCGCCCTGCTGCTGGGCCTCGCATCGCCCCAGCACACACACACGGCCTGCGGGAGGTCTGTCCGTGTGTGTGTGTGTGTGTTTGGTTAGTGTGTGTTTGTGTGTGTGGGGGGGAAGATTGGTGATGTCCGTGTGTGTGTGTGACGTGTGTATGTGGGGAGGATTTGTGTGTGTGTGTGTTTGTGTGTCTGTATCTGTGTCTGTGTGTGTAAGTGTGTGTTTGGTGTGTGTGTGTGTGTGTCTGTGTGCGGGGGGGGGTTGTGTGTCTCTGTGTCTGTGTGTGTGCGTGCGTTTTTGTGTAAGAAAGAGAGATAATGGTTGTTGTTCTTTAAACCAGAATACACTGTTGAAGGGTGAAGGCTAGTTTTAGATTAATTTTAGATAGAAACATTTAGTGTCACATCTTATTGGACCTGTACCATTTGTTTTATTCTATCATGGTACTTGTCTATCTATTTTGAGCCCTTCCAATATATCCAACTAGCGTCACCAAGTGAACATGTCTATTCAGACCCACAAATGCAGAGACCCGCACAAAAACACACATGGGCACAGAAGCAGGAACACAGACCCACACGCTTGATGAGGGTTCCCGACCCAGAACTTAAACAGGTGCATGCGTGTGCCTTAGAGCCCACTGAACCTAGACAGGGTACCCCCAGCCCGCTCTACTGGCGTTTTGAATTCGCCCTGCAGTAGGGGCTGAAGAGGAGAAATACATTTCTTCCTGTTTCCGATCCGCTTTTACTGGAGCCAATCATCAAGCTGGCTTTTCCCCCTGGCGCGCTATTTGCTGGTTTAACACAATGACGCCAGGGAAGCGACGGCAGGCAGCCAAATGCGTACAGAGTCGTTTGAACCGTGCCCGTTGATCACGCCTCTTTTTACAGCAGCCTCCCCAGATCAAACTCAATCTATGATTGAGTTTGGTTATGGGGAGGCTGCAGTCATTCTCTTCAGCACAAGAGGTGTCTGGCAATAGCCAGGCTAGACTGAACCTAAACACGCCATGCTTTCCCCAGGAGCCTGGTGTCAGCGAACGACCGGGACCGGAACCTGTACGAGGTAAAGGCCCCAACGCAACCTGCACCTTCTGCAAACCCCTATTCACTCCTTCACCTCATGTCTTCATCCAAAGGAACTCCCAGTGAATGGTGAAAATAAATAGGATTGCGACTGCTCCATAAAATACTCATGTCATTTCTCACCATTCATAAAAGTCAGTCCAACCGTTCACACATCGCATCGTTTCCCATGATTAATCCAAAAACATTTCAGATCATGTACGATTCTTCACGGATTTTTATCCCCTCGATTTTGATGTTTAGGAAATCGATTCTTACAAAACTTTAAACAATGGAAAAAATAAACTATTATATTCGATAATTATAATAGTCACTCACACACTCACTCACTTCTTTGACCTTCGTTGACCAAACAATGTTTACTGAATAAAACAAAAGTGAAAGGAAAAACCAACGAGGGAGGCTCCCCTCTGTTTGACGGTTTCAAACTGTTGCCTCATCCCCATAGCGCTAACGGCTAACGGCTAATGGCTGCACCATCTGGTCCAGCCGGGGGGTGGGGGGGGGGGGACACGGGCCGACAGAAAGTGGCAGAGCGGTGGGGTTAGACAGAGTTTGTTAGGCGGGCGGCGGACTCAGTTGCAGGGCGGGGGGGGAATTTGACAGGTGTTCCCTGATGCTTCGAACCCCCACTAACAAGCTAACGACGGCAGACTGACACAGCCGCGCAGAGAGCCAGCTCCATGCCAGATCGGCGTGCGTTTGGTGGGTGGCACGGGCTCGCGGTGTTGCACATCGACGGGGACAATGATTGTTGTTTGATTATTTCAGGTTAAAGTGTGCGGACTGTTAGAGTCTTACAAATACCACACACACTCTATCCCTGTCTCTATGCCATCGTCCTCTCCATCGCTGGTTCTCCCCCTTCTCTCGTCTCTCCCTCTCACACTATGTCTCTCTCCCCCCTCTTCCTCGTCCCCTTTTCTCTCCCCTCTCTCTCCCTCTCCCCCCTCTTCCTCTCCCCCTTTTCTCTCCGCTCTCTCTCCCTCTCCCCCTCTGTCTCTCTCTCCCCTCTCTCCATCTCCCTCTCTCTCCCTCTCCCCCTATGTCTCTCCCCCTCTCTCCCTCTCTTTCCCTCTCCCCCTCTCCACCTCTCTCCCTCTCCCCCTTTCTCTCTCATCCCCTCTCCCCCTCTCTCCCTCTCTCTCCCTCTCCCCCTAAGTCTCTCTCCCCCTCCCCCTCTCCCCCTCTCTCCCTCTCCCCCTATGTCTCTCCCCCTCCCCCTCTCCCCCTCTCTCCCTCTCCCCCTCTCTCTCTCATCCCCTCTCCCCCTCCCCCTCTCCCCCCTCCCTCTCCAGTGTCTGTACAGGCTGTTCAGCCTCGTTCCCTGGGTGGCGTTCTACAGGCGGGACCTGGAGCTGATCCGGGCCGAGCTGTCCCGCCTCCTGAGACCCAGCGCCTGCCGCCCCCCCACTGAGGACCCGGGAGAGGGCACACCCGGGCGACGCCGGTGGGTGGGTGGGGTGGGGGGGGGGGGGCGGGGGCACCGCGTGCGCCGACCACGGTCATGTCGGCCGGTCACCGGAAGGCTGCTGGTTCGATTCCCAGGGCTCCCTTGTTAAAGAGATGACAATGTCTCAAAGGGACTTCACCTGGTTAAATGAATAAAAAAATAAACACAAAAGGTTGACACCGCCGTCGGTGTGCATGTGTAATGTGTGCATGAATGGGTGGATGTGAGGCGGTATTGCGGAGAGAACCTCCACGTCTGACTGGGCTGTCGTCCCGCTGTCTGCCCGAGAGGTGCCGGCCTCTCTCTGCTATCCCTGGCGCCCGCCGCAAGAGCTCCGGGCTCCTGACGTGATACGCCGTGGCGCTGGCAATCGGCGTCTGCCCTGAAACCAGATATCGGTCTTGGGCTGGAGTATGACCGCACGGGGGTAACCCCCCCCCCTCTGTCACAGAGCGTTTACACAGCTGTTGCCTCCCGCCCTCCTCTACGCGTGCGGCGCAGCCTCGCGGCCCGGCCGGCGTCGTCATACATCATCCTTTTTGTTTTAGTTTTTAACCCATCGCCGCTTTCATGTCGGCCGTGGCGCTGCGACCACGCATGACGTGGTCTCACAGCTCACGCAGGCAAGCATGCAGGCACGCACACACACACACACACACACACACACACACATACAGTATATACATACACACACGCACACACACTCATGCAGGCAGGGTCGCACGCACGCACACACACACAAACGCACACACGCACACACACCTCCCTAAATTCACTGAGGTATCTGGGGTATTAAAGTTACACAACTCGTGTGGTTTTCTGTCCATGTGCTCGGGCTCTCTGGGTCCCTCCTGACTTTCTGTCTGTCTGTCTGTCTGTCTGTCTGTCTGTCTGTCTGTCTGTCTGTCTGTCCTCCGTCCCCCCCCCCCCCCCCCCTCTCTGAAGGAGGCGCCCCCCTGTGAAGAGCTCCCTGTCCCAGTGCTCCGTCCTGATCAGTGACTTCCTGCCCCTGCCCCAGGAGAAGTCCCCAGACCTGTTCCTCCGCACCTCCCGGGGGACGGGGGGCCTGCTGGGGGCCAGGGGCCCCCCGGGGCCCAGGCCCCGCTGTGACACCCGGGCCCTACTGGAGGAGCTGGAGGAGCGGCTAGCCAGTGGCAGGTGTGTGTGTGTCTGTGTGTACGTGTGTGTGTGTGTGTGCTAACACCTGCTAGATTCTTAAGAGCGTACATTAAGTGCCAGGACGTACAACGTGACGTACAACAATGAGTAGGCGGGGTGGGCCGGGGGGGGGCTATGCTGTGTCTAGGTGAACTCTGAACAGGTGAGTAGCACTTTGGTTCTCGGTGAAGTGATGTTGTACGTGTGCGGCGAACCTTTATTGTGCACGACACCCCTAAGGACGTGCGCACGTGTTGACCCCCTAAAATCGTGCGCACTCGTGGACCTCTAAAGACGTGCGCACGTGTTGACCCCCTAAAGACGTGCGCACTCGTGGACCTCTAAAGACGTGCGCACGTGTGTGACCCCTGAAGACGTGCGTTGCATTGGGTTGATTCGTTTTCCTGTTTCCTGTTTCCTTCGCTGCGTCTGTCGTCCTCAGCTTTGGAGTTCTGGGAAGGCCCCGGAAGGAGTTCAACCTGTCGACCCTGCTGCCGCGGGCACGCTTCAGAGGAGCCCGGCCGGGGGGGGAGGAGGAGGGGGAGGAGGGGGAGGAGGAGGAGGAGGGGGAGGAGGAGGGGGAGAAGGGGGAGGAAGGGGAGGAGGGGGAGGAGGAGGAGGAGGAGGAGGGGGGGGGGAGGAGGGGGAGGAGGGGGACAGCGGTGGTGTTGATGTCCACGGCCTCCCGGGGAGCAGGGCGTCGCTGCCGGCGTCGGCGGCCCCCGGGCGGGGGCACACCGGGGCGTCCCGCGCCACCACCGAGGCCCCGTCCTCTGACAACGACTGACGCCCGGCTCAGTAAAGAAACAACCAACCCACCATTGTGCGTGTGCATGTGTTTGTGTCTTTGTGTGTGCGAGTGTTTGTGTGTGTGTGTGTGTTTGTATGTGTGCGTGTGTTTGTGTTTATGTTTGTGTTTGTGTGTGTGTTTGTGTTTGTGTGTGTATTTGTGTTTGTATGTGTGCGTGTGTTTGTGTCTGTGCGTGTGTTTGTGTTTG
This sequence comes from Gadus macrocephalus, assembly GCF_031168955.1. Lineage (NCBI taxonomy): Eukaryota > Metazoa > Chordata > Actinopteri > Gadiformes > Gadidae > Gadus > Gadus macrocephalus. The sequence goes on from NC_082403.1 coordinate 3,161,386, forward strand.
TGTGTGTGTTTGTGTGCGCGTGTTTGTGTGCGTGTGTTTTTGCGTGTGGTTGTGTTTTTGTGTGTGTTTGTTTGTCTGCGTGAGTTTGTGTGTGTGCGTGTGTGTGTCTGTGTGTGCGCGTGTTTTCGGATGCACGTTTGTGGCTGTGCCGTGTGGCTGTGCTTTGTGTTCTTCTGCGTGCGTGTCGTCCGTGCAGAGAAACGCCACGGTTCCTGTGTGTGCGGTCATGTGTGCGCTCCTTTTGTGTTCTTTATTATTTTTAGAAACATTGACGGATTATTGGCGTTCCGTAGCGTTTTAGGGGAATATCGGCGCGTTTGGATGGCGCCCAGCCCCCAGGAATGTGAGCGTAGGGAGAAGGAGAGGAGGAGAGGGCGTCTGTGGCGCGACTTCATTAGCGGTCGTACGCTGCTGTGTGTTTCAAAAGCGATTGTTATGAAAATAAGCGTTTTAGGGAAAGGCTGAAATATTATCTCCCTCTAATACATAGACTATAAAAGTGTTCCAAACTATACACAAGATAAAATGGTTATGTCTGTTCGTGCTTTTCTGTGTTATTATTTGATTTCACTGGAGTGTTTTTGTGTGAATTGCAGCAGCACATTTTCTTTTCCATGTACATGTTGTTTTGCATGCTCTATTTGTGATTTCTGTAATTAAGTTCGAAGCAGAGAAAAAAACACATTTCCTTAAATATATGAGCGTAACCTAAAGAGCAAGAAAAACAATGTGACTCAGGACCAGTTGAACTTAATTTTGCTGGAAGTAGAATACACTTTGTTGAGATGTACTGTCTCCAAATGCTTAAGATATAGCTATCATGCCCTCATAAAACAGTTTTTCTATGATGACTTTCTGATTCCTATAGCTAACACTCGGCCCATATAACATATGTTTTGGAATCTACAGAAATAGACGTCATGTTTGTATATCCCCAAAATTATTTTATTTGAAAAAATAAGAAAAAAAAGGGAATGTAATTAATTTATTGCAATACAAATTAAAAGGCTCTCGATGTTCAATGTACTTTCCAGGTTGTTCATGTGAACTATTTAGTTATTTAGGACACACTTTTGCTGCTAAATAACTGAACTCAGTGGACTCAGCTACATTTTATTAAAAGGGTTATCTTCCTCAATGAGGTGTACAGGTAGGTCTGTGGACATTGGGGATCAAACCCAGTGTGTGTGTGTGTGTGTGTGTGTGTGTGTGTGTGTGTGTGTGTGTGTGTGTGTGTGTGTGTGTGTGTGTGTGTGTGTGTGTGTGTGTGTCCTATGGTAAATGATCAGGAATGCTGTGCATGTATAAGGGGGAGGCTACACACACACGAAGACACAGATCCATCTATAATCACTTCAATGATTCCTGGGGAGATTGCGATGGAAAGGTTGAAGATAATTGCAACGTTTAACAGTGCCACCTCCCAGCCACCTTCGTCTTCTCGCCCGGTCTTAAAAATCTAACATCGGATTCCCTAATCGCTGATTGTTAACATTTTACCGTGCACAGGAATAATTAGTTGGAGCTTCTCTATACTGCACTTTTTGGCTGCATCTCGGTGGTGTGAAGATGTCATGTTATGTTAAAACCAGTGGAACCCCTTAAACTAGGCCAACCGATTCTGATATTTTAGGTTGTGGAACCTAATTGTGTTTAGTTCCAAAAATAATGACAACATTTTCCAATTGCAGTGACTTGATGAATATGAAATCCAGCTGTGATTTGCTGTCCTTGACCGCAGACAAAATACTTTAATACTACTTGTCATTGCAGGATGCCTTTCAATGTTGACATTCATATGTTTAAGAGAGTCCAAACATAATCTTTATTTTAAACACGTGGCCTAGGCAGTGAAACGCCAGCGTTTCAGCGGGGGAATGTTATCCACGGATCACCTACTCTTGCCTTTTAAGAGAATCCACTGGGCCTCGCCGTACCATAACATATTGTATTAAAGCTGGCGTAGGCAACATTTGAGAAACCAGCCAGAGTTCGTTTCATTTTGAGGGCATACAGGCGCAACATTCCCATCACCCTCTCCCTCCAGGCCTTCCTCCAAACCACGTGACTAGCTCGCTAGTCTGACCTCGGTTCGTGACGAGGGTCACGAACCGAGGTCAGACTAGCAAAAGCCGCTCACACGCAATGAGTGCACGCAGGTCACTGGGCGGGCAGATAGGTAGACAGACAGGCAGATAGAAGGTTGGCAATCGTCATCATTTCATTCAGGCCGAAGGATGACGAGGGTTTACAGAGGAGTTCAACAAATGACTCAAAGTTTCTAAAGTAATACCCTCACCTAGTTTAGTAAGTAACGAGTGAGTGCAGTGCCTTTATAACAATTTTTAAAATTATTAATGTGTGCTGCTTTTAAAACTGACTTCCCTCCTTTGGGACGACTAAAGTACCAACCCACAACATCCAATCATATATTCGTATCGAACCTAATTAATGGAGCCTAGTCAAATTGGCTCTATCACCGGAATACCAAAACAATTGAGTCTAATATAACATGATCTAATCTAGCCTCCACATTCTATCCAAGCCTTCATGGAAACATCCAGAATGTCCCTGGCAGCTCTCTTAATGAACGCTATACCTCGGACCGGGGGCTTATTGTTCCCTCATGTCTGGATCTATCGCGGCCGGGCCGGGGAGGTTCGTGGGGGGGAGGGGGGGGGGGGGGGAAACCCGCTCTGCACCTTGTCCACTTTGAGATCATAAAGTTTTAGGGTTGCATAAAGAGGGGATTATTTTTTGTGTATTTGGCTTTCTGGAGCGTTTTGGGGAGATTTTGTAGTGTTTGGAAACAGTCTGGTGCTCAGGAATGTGTGAGAGGGAGAGGGCGCGGGAGTTTGGCAACACGACATTATTAGTGGTCCTGTAGGCTTTTGTGTGTTTTAAAGGGAAATTGTTACACAAACAAACGTTTCAGGGAATAACTGGATGATACCCTAATACATCCACTTCAACTGTAGAAGTCAAAATCAAGGTGGAACTGTAGTAAGTAGGGTTGAATTGCAAAAACATATTTCAAATTATGAAAAGAAAAACAAAGTAGGCTATAATCAGCCCACCCAAAGTAGGCCTATATAAACACAAGCAATTGTATTATGATTACATCGCCCCAATACCAGTTGTAATGTGAGAAAATAATGTCTATTATACACTGTAGGCCTATTTCATTTCCAAATCGGCAATGCCAGTGACTTTTACTTAATAATAACTTTGTACAGCAGAGTTGAACTGATGATAGTAAAACAGTGTTGACTTTACTGTGAAAGAGATCGAATCAGCGTCCAAGGCTGACACTTTAATTGAAAGAAAAGGCTAGGTAATGCTGGCTAGTTTAAGCTGATTTTTGATAATTCATCACGATCATGTTTCAAGAAAAAGATATTTAAGAGAAAACTAAATACATGTGTAGAACCAAAATGTAGCTGATTATATCCAGGATCATGTTATCAGTATGCAATTCAATAAATACTTTTCGGAGGATAACCAACCGAAGCTACCCGTAATGGATGTTTAATTAGCTTTCTTGAAATTGCTGCTGTACTTCCAATTCTCGACAGTAGAGGGAGACATCGTCCACGGAAGATCTCGTTGTCACTGGGCGTGACAACTGATCAAATTTAAGTGATTTGAATTGATTTCTATGAAATATCTTGTTTGTCGTTAATAACCTATATTAAGTTTGTTGTTAAAAATCTAATGTTTGAACAAGAAACACATGGTCTTAATTATTACAATAGGCTATCAGATTTGCATTGATTTTTTAAAGAAAGCTTTTATTATCAATATAAGGAATATACGATATTATACAAGGCACCGTTGCATTACGTTTTGAACTAAATTAATGTCCCTATTGCAGTCTTTTAATTAGACCATGTGGTCTCTCTCTCTCTCTCTCTCTCTCTCTCTCTCTCTCTCTCTCTCTCTCTCTCTCTCTCTCTCTCTCTCTCTCTCTCTCTCTCTCTCTCTCTCTCTCTCTCTCTCTCTCTCTCTCTCTCTCTCTCTCTCTCTCTCTCTCTCTCTCGCCCTCCCTCTCTCACACCGTGCAGAGTTAACGCCGTTAAGTCGCAGTCCCGTTGTGCAGCGTGTGATATGGAGGAGTAGACCGAATGCACCGGACCCGTCGTGTGTTTCTACCAGTACATCCAGCCGAGACGTGGAGATATCCCAGAACACGACGTCTGCAAGCGGACCTCGGCTCTCTCGACGGTGCACATTTGCTGGGGGGGATTGGAATAAGAGAAGGCAACACGTATCCGTTGGGATTGAACTCCTGAGGAACGCGCAGGAGTTGGGATCGGGAGGCGCACGCTAGAAACCGGGGGGACAGAGTCGAGAGAACCGAGGGAGGAACCGAGTGAGGAACCGGAGGAACCGTTTTTGTTTTTGTGTCCGTTTTTAAACCGTTGAAGAACATGAGGAACACTTGGATACTTTTGACCCTCGCGTCGGCGGTCTTCCTCTCCGCGCAGCGGGTAAGTTTGAGTCCGGGGATGTGGAGCTGTGAGCCGGGTGGGCAGCAACCCGGGGCGGCGGGGTGGGCAGCAGCCCGGGGTGGCGGGGTGGGCTGGAGCCCGGGGCGGCGGGGTGGGCACCGTGGGTCGGCGGAACCACCGGTAGGTCCCTGCTGGGTCCAGTGGTCCGCTTTGAGAAACCATTGCATTTTGGCGTTTCTATTGTAAGGCTTTTCTTATCCGTTATGTCGGAGGAACATGTCAGTTGATATTAGTCAGTTATGCTACAGTTTTATTGTGTTTTCAGTGTTTTCAGTGTTTTTTTTTTATTGTGTTTTCAACCGTTTGCGTTGAATTGATTATCCGAGCGTGGAAAGAGGGTTTTCCTTGGAGAGAAGTGGACTTGTATGATTGAAGCGATCCCACATTCCCTCCTAAGTACATTCGGACCACGAGTACGTGGCAAGCTTCTCTGAAACTATGAACCTATAGTTGAATGAAATGAAGTCCGGGACGATTCCAGTGGTGGACACACACACACACACACACACACACACACACACACACACACACACACACACACACACACACACACACACACACACACACACACACACACACACACACACACACACACACACACACACACACACACACACACACACACACACACACACACACACACACACACACACACACACACACACACACAAAGTGGCCTCTTAATTGGAGCGCGGCGCTAATTGGCTGTGTGTTTGTCCCGGCGCCCTGCGCGGGGAGGCCCGTCAGATGGTGTCTCTTTAATCTGCGGGCCGTCGCCACCATTCTTCCAGCGGCCCTCGGAACACACACACTCATCATCTCTCTGTGGATTGGCACTCGGGTAGGTCGCTTGCCGCATTCCCCCCCCCCCCTCCATCCAATCTGTGTGCCACCGCTTGCCTAATTAGTGCCGTTTGACCCTCTGGGCGTCCATCTGAGGCCATACGCCTTCACCAATTACTCCCTGCGATCTCCCCCAAATTGCCCTCCCGATTCCCGGACTCGTCTGTAAAGCGACAGAACCGTAGCGTCATGACTTTGTAAATGTGGTCACGTCGACTCACTGACCGTTTAGGGCTGCGATGTGTGTGACGACACGTGACCCAGCTGGTTCAACTTACTGGCACCACGATATCACTGGGGACACGTCCGTCATCATCACACACACGCACGCAGACGCACGCACGCGCACACACACCCACACGAACACGCACACGCACATGGTCGACAACTTGCTGTGTCTTAATAGTCCTTGCTGACCAGGGACAAAATAGGAACTTGCCAATCAGATAGTCACAACATTAACCCCTCCCCCTTGTGGTGCAACAGCCAATGAAAACTCGGAACCATCGCTGTCGAAAGACCAGGCAGCATCAAAACAGTCAACAGCAAGGTCTCGATTTATTTTCGTTTATATCGAATTGATCAAATTACTTATTTGTTAGTTAAGTTGTTTACGCTAGGGTAGGGAATTTATTTTCGAAAAATGTTTGGTCATATTTGTTAAAGTTCCCGACAGCAATCAATAAATTAAATGCTCAGACAAATATTAAAAAAACTGTCTGTGACTGTCACAGGCCTATTATAAACTAGTCCAGTCGTTTAAATCAGTCTGAATGAAATGAATAGAAGGCTTACCGGACTGTCCACCTACCTACCCCGAAAACAAACAAAGTAATTGGCAGGAATGGCTGAATTTGGCGGCGCGACGCCACTACAACTGTTGTCAGGTCCCTCGTCACGAACCGAGGTCAGACCTTGTGTCCATAAACAGGCTGCGCAGTGTGGCCAGATCCAAGATGGCCGCCCTCCAGTTTCCTGCCTGCTGGCTCTCAGAGGGAGGAATGAGGAGGAGCTGGAGGAGCTGGAGGAGCAGCTACTGCTGGGTTGTTGTTGTGTGTATTTCAGTGCGACCAGATCTTCTGCTGGTGGCTGGGGTCCTCACAGCTGGGCTGGGGTCTCCACCTGGATCCACTGTTTCCTGATATTTGGACCTGGTTCTGCCTCTGGGTTCTCAGTTCTCTGGGTTCTGTTTGGACCTGGTTCTACCTCTCGGTTCTCAGTTCTCTGGGTTCTGTTTGGACCTGGTTCGC
>NC_082403.1:3172989-3186687 GCF_031168955.1 Gadus macrocephalus
TTTTTATGTGCATTTTGTTGTCAAGGCTTCCATGTAAAATCTGGGTAGGACTATTTCTATTACATTAACATCTACATTCAGGGTGTTTATCTATTGCGATTTACAATAAGTACATTTGTCACAAGAGAGAGAAACAACAATCTATCTCTGTGGGTACAGTAAGGATGTTCATAGAACCAAGTGCCAAGAGCTAACAATCACTAGGTTAACCCATTCCCCCTATACAACAAAACAGCTAGGAGAAGACGCAACACAATGACTATTTGTGTTATATTAAAAGTAGTATGATTCTAATTGAAAACACGCACAGCCTTCGCCCCCTCAGACCAACTGAAATTCACCTTTTCCTCGATGCCACGGCAACAACCACAATACACCGTGCTCAAAGATTGTAAACGGGGAGAAGGGCCACTGAAGGTTTTACGACAACACTGTTTGGTCACTGCTTCTTTGTCTGTTACACGATTGTTTAGTTGTCTGTTACACAATAACTACACAACCCGGGTGCGGGGATCCCCTCCCTGCCCCCCCCCCCCCCCCCCCCCCCCCCCCCCCCCAGCTGTGGTAAACACACGGTGAGTCTTAAAGGCCTATTAGATGGGATTGCGGCCAGTTTGGGGTTTCCTGGTCCGTTAGTCAGGGGGCTCCTGTGAAGTCGAGTGCGGCTTGTGAAGTCGTCGTAATTGGCCGTGTTCGGTGTTCTGGTCGGGCTGGACACCGGCGAAGCCTTCCAAGATGGCGGACACGTGAGTGTGTGTGTGTGTGTGTGTGTGTGGGGGGGGGGGGTGACATCAGCCTCCTTCGTCGTCAGCGGCTTCGAGGCGGCTGTGGAAAATGGCACGGCGAATTGAGCACATCTGTGTTCGCTCGCAGTTTATGATCCAGAGTTTTTTATCGAATTCCAGAAAGGCACCTTATTAAAATTCTGCCGCGCTGCTCTGCCAAGCAGAAAGCTGTGGATTTAACGTCGTTCATTTCGCCGTAATTTCCCCAGTCTGGGTTTTAAAAGCGACGCTAAACGTTCCATAAAAAAGGCAAATCATCCTCTCCGAGCAGGTTGGTCCAAATCCATTAATTTTACTCCCCAACTGTCATAATAACGAAGAGCTTCTTTTCAGTTCTTAGATGAAGAAGCTCACCGCTGCTCCAGTTGACTGCAGGGCGGCCATTTTAATGACCCCTGTTGCTCGGGGATACTCGTCCATGAGACCGTTTTTGTTACAGTTTACAAAACTAAAACCTATTTCCTCAACCTGCATTGTTTTAAAGAGTTTCTCCAGCTTTCAGATAACCTTCAGATGCAGAGTGGTGTTTGTTGACTCTGTAGAGGCTTGCTTCATTTCCTTATTTTGATTCAGAGAAACTTTGATGTCGGGACTTAAAGAAAACTCCTCTCCAGATGTTCCAGTGTGTGTGCTGATGTGTGTTTGAAGGTCCAGACTGAGTCCGTAAAAACCCAGCCAGACAACTTCTCCCGGGATTAAAACCCATACTGAGGTTTATGGGGTACACTGGACCTAAACTGATTCCTCAAGTCATTAAACGGGTGAAGAATAATAATATGATGGAAGAATTCCGTATTTTATTTCATTTTCGGTTCTTAGAAGTCTTTCAATTAGGTTTGTTTTAAATCACACGCATGGTTTTAATTCCGAGTCTCCTTCCTAATGCTAAGGGGGTTCCTGAAGCAGTAAACCGAGCAGAACAAATACGACAGAATAAAGCATTGATTCGATTGTGGGAAAACAATTTCTATTGAGGACCACTATCGCATTTCATTCTGGGGTTTAAAACACACAAGTTAAAGATATTAATAAATGCATAGTCAACTTACCAAGTCACATTAACGCCGCCAAGGTGTGTCATGAAGCCATAATACTAGTCAAAACTAAGTTGTTTTCATACATTTTGCTTACTTTAATTGACTTATGTACTTAATGCCATGTTTTTAAATACAGTCAAGGCCGGGATATCCATACTGCAACCCTCACATGGCCTCTCCGACCTCTTAACACGGGCAGGAATCAAGATATGGCCTAAAAAAAAAAAAAGTTTGGTTCCTGTTGGTTGTCAGTTGAGGTCGTGGGTAGGTAGGGAATTTATTTTATTTATTTTTTTTATTTTTTCCAGCGGCAGCGAATGATAGGTAGGTTGTTTTCATGTAAAAACGAGAAAATTCGCTCATCCTTGTACAGAATGAAGAGGTGCTGTACCAAAACGTAATTATAGTTTGCATCAAAAAAAATATCGTTTTTTTTTTGTTTTCTTTAAAGCTCATAAAATAATTTGGGTCGCACATAAATTGACAGGGTCGGTCGGAAACCGGAACCAAACAACAACTGATCTCAGACAATAAGAGACGAGCATCAAAATATAATTGCCAAACAAAAGTTCACCTAGATTCTGCATAGCCACCTCCTCACACCCCTCTCACACACAAGTACAACATACAATACGCATGTTGTACTTCCTTACAAAGTAGTACTTAGCATTTTATAGCATCTTATCCTAGCTATCTGTGTTGCATACGGGGAATGGGTTAACCCAGCCATTGCTAGTGCTTGGCACTTGGTTCTATGAACATCCTTGACTGATTGGTTTGAGGTCACGTCATCTTGGCTTTGAAATGCTGAAATAATGTTGAGAAAAGGCTGTTAAATCACCCAGTTGCAATGAACACATTTTTATTGAACTTGCCGTCGGCTGAACGCCTTAAATGTAAATGTAAATGTAAATGTAAATGTAAAAAAAGAAGTGGAAGCCATTGCAGACATCTCAAAACAAAAACAGCAGCAGAACTCAAACGTAGTGGCGAGCGCCGGAGCTCCAGAGAGAGATCCGCGTTACGTTATCTGCAGGATTACATGCTGGCTGTGCACCTGAGCGGTGTTGGGCTTGCCCGCGTTAAGCCTGAGTGAGTTCCACCGCCACGCGGCTGCCACGACGACGCACACCACGGTCGCGGCGGCGCGCTAATGTGCCGGGGCTACCAGGCGAGCTAATCTCCGCTAATGCACTCCGACGCTAACGACCATCTGGGCCCCCGGCCGTAAACCCTCTCAGCGGACCGCCGGAGCGCACCACCGGCCCCCCGTTGCCGGGGGAGACGGGGGTATGCCTCTCTCTCTCTCTCTCTCTCTCTCTCTCTCTCTCTCTCTCTCTCTCTCTCTCTCGACCCACTTTCCTGTCCTGCTGTCCAATGAGGCACAAAGAGAACATGTCAGGTGGAGGCCATTTTTTATTTATATATAGCATATATATATATATAGACACCTTTAAAATAAACTTTAAAACATACCTATTTAGTTCAGCATCCTCTTAATCCATTTAGTTGTTGTTTATTTTCCTTGTATTCTTAAGCACCTTACATTGCAATTTTGCACGAACGGCTTTATATACGTAAAGTTTGATTTGATATATATTACTTTGTGCCAATGCCACTGAACTCTCCTTTCCTTGCCTCTTCCTGCCAAAGCCTCCCAACGGATGGGGGGGGGGGGGGGGAATTTGAACCACAAACGTGTCAGGCCAGCCATGTCAGGTGAAGCGTTGACCTTCTGACCCTCTTACCGCAAATCCCTCCCTTCCCTCCCGCCTCCTCCCTCCCCTCTCTTTAGTCAACGACGCCATCACTCACAGGCTCCTCGCCGCCCTTTGAACCCGCGTGGCTTTACTCCGACCCTCTTCAGATGAGCCAACCTTCTGAGGGTCTCCTTTGGGCCTTTGAAGCCACAGCGTATGGAAACGCAGACGAATGACGCAACGCCGCTGAAACCTGACGCAGGAATCTCTGAGCTCATGCAGCAGGAATCTCCCCCCCCTTCCCCCCTCTCCTCTCTCTCTGATTCGGATTTGTTTTTGTTTTATTTGGCCATGTTTTCTCCGCTTCTCCCTCTCCTTTTTGTTTTGACTCCTTTCCCCTCCCTCCTGCCGGCCTCGCGGCAATGTTATCCAAGGTCACCGCTTCCATCAGTCCCAGCGTCTCCGTGCAGCGAACCAGTGAGCGTGTGTGTGCGTGCCGGTGTGTGTGTGCCGGTGTGTGTGTGTCGCGGCGGGGTAATGAGAGCCAGCAGGCCAGGCGCGCCGATCCGATCCTGATGGATTCGACGACGGACGACGATGATTTGTTAAAATCAGGGGGGGGGGGAGAGGGAGATTGATGGAGTGACTGCATGGGAACAGAGTCCCAGACTCTACAGAGGGTCCTGTCTCGGAGCCCGGGACCACGCCAGCCCGCCCGGGGCTGGCCATGATTAAAAGGGATTCAAAAGTCGGAAAGAACCACACAGGGGGAACCTGGAGGAGGGGCTTAGTCTGGACGCCGTCGGACTCCATGGCAACCGGGCGGCCAAACTCCCGGCTTCACGTGGTTCCCGTCCGACCCACGATGTCTTGTCTTCGCTAAACTATTGATGAGGGCTTCTCAGGGATTGTATCGGGGTATCTTCTTCGATTATGCGCGGGTCGTTGATCGTCATCAGGACTCCCGTCTGGTTTTCTGTTCGGTTGGGTTCTCTGAGCCGGTTTCTGTTCCGCGGCGCCGGTTCCGTCCACACACTGTGCTCCCTGGAACCGCCTCCACGCCCGGTGTGTGCGTCCACGCGGTCGAAGCGGTTCGAGCGACCGGTGTTTACGTTTTTGTAACGACTCAGTCGCCACCCTCCATGAACAGGGCGGTGATCAGAGGCTGAACATCACGGGGACGAGTCAGTGACAGGGTGGGGATTCGGTGCGTGAACGTGTGCATGAATGGCTGAATGGAAGGCAGTACTGTTATTGCTCTCAGTGGCCACTGGTCAGCGAAGCGCTGTGTGAATGCGGTCCGTTCACCATCGATGAAACCTCTCTCGGGTGTGGGGTCCCAGCTCCCTGACGAGGAAGACATTCTGCTGCTCACCCCCCCCAACCGCGACGACGTGTGCGTTGATACCGAAGATCCCATCGTCGCCGCCGGCCACACACGCGTAGTACGCTCTGACGGACACTAGCGAGCGCCGTGGGGTCACTGTACCCGCGCGAACCGATTAGTTTGAGCTGCGTCAGCGCCGCGGCGTCCGCCCGGGTCGATCCGCAGCGTCCCAACTCGCTGTGCTTCAACCCTCCGTTCAATCCTCGCCTTCCCCCTCTGTCTCCACACCGTGACCCTTTGCCTAAACTTTCCATGCACTGCGCTCGAACACATCTGCACGCATGCGGTCACCCCCCCCCCCCCCCCGCCCTCCCCCCACCCTCCTCAGAGCCTCATACATAAATCAGACCCCGGCATGGAAGATGTTGTTCTGAAGTCGGCGGGCTCCGAGTCACCCCCCCCCCCCGACCATGTAAGGTCTCAGCGCGGCCTGTTGACGGATCACACACAACAACAAAGGCTCCCCGCGGAACGTGTTGGCTGACGGGTTCTGATATCCGCACCTCTAATGTGGGATGGAACCCATGCAGCCTCCCCTCCTCCCCTCCTCCACCCCTCCCCTCTTCCCCTCTCCTCCTCCCCTCCATTTCCTCTCTTCCCCTCCTCCCCTCTCCTCCCCTCTCCTCCCCCTCCCCCCTCCTCCCCCCTCCCCCCCGGGCTGCGCACACCCTGCCCTGTCTGGTTCCACTTATCAGGTCCTTCCATCACCGGAGCTCCTCCGTGCGTGCACGCTAGGCGGCTACGTGCCCCCCCCCCCCCCCCCCCCCCTTCCACCACCTCTGATGTCTCGGGTTGTGATCAAAGGCTCTCACAAGGCAGAGGTGCTGAACCCCCCTCCCCCCCCCTCCCCCCTCCTCCTCCACCTCCTCCCCCCCACTCTCCCCCAGCGAGGAGGGGGGGGGGGGGAGGAGTGCAGCACAGGGGTGGGGCGGTGGGGAGGAGAGAGTAGCACGGTGGTGCAGTGAGGGGCCCAGGGGTGCAGTGAGGGGCCCAGGGGTGCAGTGAGGGGCCCAGGGGTGCAGCGGGGGGCCCAGGGGTGCAGTGAGGGGTGCAGTGGGGGGCCCAGGGGTGCAGTGGGGGGCCCAGGGGTGCAGTGGGGTGCGGCCGCGTCCCTCTCTTGTGTCTGAGGTGCTCTGCAGAGGGCCAGCGTGCGGCCTCAGTGAACCAGGGTCCTCCCAGAACCACGGGGGAGACGGGGATGGGGGAGAATGGGAATGGGGGAGACAGGCAAGGGGGAGACAGGCATGGGGGAGACTGGGAATGGGGGAGACAGGCATGGGGGAGACAGGCATGGGGGAGACTGGGAATGGGGGAGACAGGCATGGGGGAGAATGGGAATGGGGGGGACGGGCATGGGGGAGACAGGGAAAGGGGGGGATCGTCTCTGAGACCAGTTTGTAGCTCAGAGCTTCGTCATGATCCGGTGGGACTTTTCGTTTATTTCTCTGTTTAAACAATCGAAAAGTTGTTTGACGATTAACCGGCCTCCCTCGCAGAGTCCCGCGGTCTAAAACCCGCGCTGGCAGGAGGTCATAAAGAATTAAGATGCGGGACGGCTGTAGACGGGGGCCTGTTGGGCCCATTTGAGTCGTCCCGGGGTGAATAATTTACATCGGGTTGGAACATGATGTTCATCGACTCCAAATATGGGCCTGACCTAGCGGAACATCCTGGTGGCTCCGAAGCTCCTCAGAAGTCCAGTGGGTCTGAGACTGCTGGAGGCTGGAGGGCTTTGGATCTCTGCGGTTCTTCTTCAGGGGCCTCTGGGACAGCAGCAGATGATTTGAAGCTGCATTATTCCAATGGCGTCGCCACAAAAGCCTTTACTTATTCAACAGAGCGCTGCGTCTTGCATCACCCCTGCTGTGTTGGCCGTTAAAAACCTTTCAAACAAGGGTTGGTTTGTTGTAGGAGGTAGAGCGGGTCGGCTGGTAACCGGAAGGTTGCTGGTTCGATCCCCGGCTCCTCCTAGCTGAGTGTCGAGGTGTCCCCTGAGCGAGACGCCTCACCCTGACTGCTCCTGACGAGATGGCTGTCGCCGTGTGTGGCTGACCCCACCGTCGGTGTGTGAATGTGTGCATCAATGGGTGAACGTGAGGCAGTATTGTGAAGTGCTTTGAGTGGCCACTGGTTAGAAAGGTGTTATATAAATGCTGTCCATTTACCGTTTTTGGCAGCGGTAACTTTTAAACCATGCAATCCAGAATTGAATTGAGTCGTACGGAATTAATAACGTAATTCAAATGGATGTTCTGCTGAAGTATCTGGAGTGGGTGGAGGAACTTTGAAAGCCAGAGTCCGTGACTGAGTTGAGATGTTTGCGCGTTGCTGCAACCTTTTGTTGTGGTCGTTGGTCTCGAATGATAAGGGAGGAATGTTTGCGGCAGCAGCTGGCTCACATCTGTCCAGCACCGCGTTCCTTCCCTCCATCTCCATCCTCCGGTCGTTGAGCCGCTCTGCTCAATATCACGCGATATCAAGAGGCCCGCGATCGCACACAAAATGGCGTCCCCGCTTTGGCGACGTTGTGCGTTTGATGCCGAGTTTGTGCGGTTGAAATTGTTTTTCTGTACAAAAGCGCGCTTGATTTCTACCACATGCAATCTATGAAGTTGACATAATGGACCCCTTACTCTGCCGATTAAGATCATGCAACGTGTGTGTGTGTGTGTGTGTGTGTGTGTGTGTGTGTGTGTGTGTGTGTGTGTGTGTGTGTGTGTGTGTGTGTGTGTGTGTGTGTGTGTGTGTGTGTGTGTGTGTGTGTGACCTCGTTATGGCTGGGTTCCCTTGGCTCTTGCTATGATATCTCACAGAGCCAATGTTTTGGTGCAGACGGAGACTGGAGATAAAGGAGTGATTTGCTTGTAGACCCTACATTGATTCAGACAGCTCGCTCCGTCCGTGCCCCCAGTAATTAGCCGGTGGCAATTACATGACTCAGCCCTGGCCCACGTTCACTGCCGCTCACTGTTCATTATGTGGCTCCCGGCTCCTGAAACATCTCGCTTTCCCTCGGATATTTCCCCCCTCGTACGTTGCCTCCACTTCTATTTGATCAGTTCTGTTTGATCACTTCTTTTTGATCACTTCTATTTGCTTCCTCTGGTTACCGAACGATTGGGTTACGTAGCCCAATCCACTCGCCTCCTCTTCAGTCGTTAGATCCAAAGGGCGGCATGAGGCTCAGGAGGGATGACTGGCAATCAGAAGGTTGCTCGTTCATTCCTTGGTCCTCCTCCCCCCTGACGAGCTGGCTGTCCCCTCGCGTGGCTGACGCCGCCGCCGTCGGGGTGTGAATGTGTGCATGAATCATGGGTGAATGGGAGCTCATGACTGTAAAACTTGCAGAGACTTGCAGTGGTCTCAGATCAGGGTCACCCGGGGCAGGTAAGGGTTAGGGCGTCTTGCTCAGGTGGACGGCGGACATTGGGTTTCAATTTCAAACCCAACCGCCCTCAACAATAGACACGTCCTTTTTCCAGACTTCAACGTCGCCAGAACCAAGACATCTCTAGAACCAACTAGGCTCATTGTTCTAAAGAAATGTTAACTCGATCAGCGGACCCGCCCCCTTAATAAATACAGGCCCTGGACCAGTGCCAGTTTGGGGGGCATCGGACCTTGTGGGTCTCATGGCTCCAGAGCTCCGTTGAGGTTCCAGGGGGAGCCATGCCATTGCAGGCCCTCCAGCGTTGCCTCACGTGTGGGGGGGGGGAGAATCTGAACACCTTGGCCTCCCTCCTTCCTTACACACAGCGAGGGCTCCCAGCCTGGTGCTCTGGTTTAGCTGTGTGCGTGTCTGCGTGTGTGTGTGCGTGTGTGTGTGTGTGTGTGTGTGTGTGTGTACTACACACAGTACGTGTGTACACGCTCACTGCTCTTCAGGATAAGCCTTGGATAATGGGATCAGAGTTCACCGGCTGCCTCTCTCCTCCCGTCATCCTCCTTGTTCCTCTTCTCTCTCTCCTCTCGTTCACTCAATGTTTTACGCCAGGAATACGATGTGGTCGACCGATTCTGCCTCTTTCTGAGGTATTCTCTGCGTCCTCCGATAAAAACACTGTGGCAGAGGGGAGGGGAGTGTTTCTCTGCCGCCTGTTGGCTCGTATTGTCCGTCTGGCATACAGCAGGTGGTCTCTGTACTCTAGCAGGAGTCAGACCCCTACCTGGGAAGGGGTTTCAGGACACGATGAGAAGCAACAGGGACGGTCTGTGGTGGTTTTTATATTTTGTGTTTTTTCTTTTGTCGCTGCGGAATTCATCGACTATTATTGCATCTGCCATATTTAGTTTTTGTCACGTCCGACCCAGCAAGGATTCTGGTGTAGAGGAGGAAGTGAGCATGTTGGTTGTCACTGTTTATACACCTCCTCTTGCCTGCTCGTGTCGAGCACCTATGGCATTGCAGGGCGTTCACAACAAATGCGGCTCAAATATTTGCATTGGGTTTGATGGCGCAAACTTCAAACACCCACGTCAGTGTAGGAGGGGGGGGGGGCTAACCTCTTGTGAACGGCGCCCACGTTTCTTTCCGCCAATTCCTTCTCAACCATGGCCGAGATAACCCCCACTACAAGTCTTTGCTTGTTGTGGAAGTACCAGAGATGTATAGGATTCATAATGTCATCCGCTGTGCGCCCACAGCTTCTGGCCGTGAAACAATGTATTTTATTATATTTTATAGATATGAGATAGATAATACGCCTCTCAACGCGTCTTTGCATTGACTCTGCATGGAATTGCGCCGTGCCTTCATTTGTGGTGGAACACACCTTAGGACTACTGCTCGACAACATTGTGTGTCCCCTAGTCTGTTCAGGGAGGATATTCCTCCAGTTGTATTCTTCCATCTCGTCCAACGAGTAGAGAAGGCTTCATGGATCCTGATTGGCACTTGTCGCTCAGGCCTTCGTCAGGGCCCTCGAAAGGCCAAGATAAGGCTCTCCAAAATCCACTGCAGTGCAATCAAAAGACCCCCTCCCCCTCCAGGCCAGGGATGATGGTAGCAGGGCGTTCAAAAGGGTTTTTATCTTGAACGAATGCAGACGTCTGCAGCCAGAAAGACCCCTTGCACCCTCTTACTCTGACACACACACACACACACACACACACACACACACACACACACACACACACACACACACACACACACACACACACACACACACACACACACATACACAGTGGCTTTTTAAAGGCAGGTTTGACTTAATCAGTCTATCTACCTTTTACTCTGGCAAATACATTTCTGGTTCTGATGCATCGCAGCCAAATGTGTTTTTGTCTCTGTGATTATCTAGTCAAAATCAAATGTGTTTAAAAAACCTAAATTGAATCTCCAAAAATCAGGATTTCAACGCCGGTCACATTAAAAACCAATATGCACCCCGGTACAACTCAGTAATTGCTTCATTATTAGTTTTTGACACACAGTAAGCGCCACAGAATATAAATTGAGGCGATAATCTGTTAATCGCTATCACAATACCGTGGCACAGTAATCACAATTATCACATTTTCCTCAGACCCTGAATCCTGTAAAGGAAATGGCTTAGACGGGAATTCGACTCGCACGCCGTCGAGCAAGCGTGGAGTTTCAGCCGATGAGAGAATATCGCTGTTGACTCTCTACCTCATCCCTCTCTCACCCCTCCTTACAGTCTCCCCCTTCCTCCCCATCCTACCCTCCTTCCTTCCTTCTCTCCAGCCCTCTGCTATACTTTTCCAGTTCTGTCTCTGTCTCTCTCTCTATCTCTGTCTTTCACTCTGTCTTTATCTCTCTCTCTCTATCTCTGTCTTTCACTCTGTCTCTCTCTCTCTGTCTCTCTGTCTCCCTCTCTCTCTCTCTCTCTCTCTCTCACTCACTCACTCACTCACTCACTCACTCACTCACTCACTCACTCACTCACTCACTCTCTCTCTCTCTCTCTCTCTCTCTCTCTCTCTCTCTCTCTCTGTCTGTCTGTCTGTCTGTCTGTCTGTCTGTCTGTCTGTCTGTCTGTCTGTCTGTCTGTCTGTCTGTCTGTCTGTCTGTCTGTCTGTCTGTCTGTCTGTCTGTCTGTCTGTCTGTCTGTCTGTCTGTCTGTCTGTCTGTCTGTCTGTCTGTCTGTCTGTCTCACTCACCCACTCTCTCACCCACTCTCTCACCCACTCTCTCACCCACTCTCTCACCCACTCTCTCACCCACTCTCTCACCCACTCCCTCTCTCTGTCTCTCTCCTTGTCCCTCTTAGTTTTATCCAATCAGGACAAGGCGAGCGGTTGTCCTCCCATGGAGGAGGAGCTTGTTGTTCTGTCCTCTGAGTCATGTGACCCCTCACCCCCGGTGTCTCTCTAGATGTCCCAGCATGCAGCTGGGGATAATAGGCCACCCCTGAAGCACACGGCGGTGGCGTGAAGTCGTTTGTCTCTTCAGCTGAATACAGACGAGGAGCAGACGCATGGACACACAAGGACACACAGACGCACAATAGTGAATACACACATAGAGACACACGGACAGAACAGAGAACACACACACAGAGACAAACAGACACAGAATAAGAATACCCCCCCCCCCTCCCTCACAAGGAGGGGAGAGTCTGGAGTACGTTCAACTTTGAACTCACACTTCATCTGTCTGCACACAAACACACACACACGCGCACCACGCACGCACGCACGCACGCACGCACGCACGCACGCACGCACGCACGCACGCACGCACGCACGCACGCACGCACACACGCACGCACGCACACACTCACACACACACGGGTGCTTTTGAAAGGCAGGTTTGATAGAAGCCATACCTAGGCTTTAGAAAGAGGGGTGGGGGGGGGGGGGGAGAGAGGGAGGTGTCATGTGACACCTTGTGACCGGGGGCTGTGGAGATTAGAGGCAGGATGTCAACTGGTCACGGCAACCCATTTGTTTTTCATTTCTATGGAATGACTTTTCATTGTATAGTTGACAGGATAAAAAAAGACTCGTTGACACAGATTGTGTGTTTGTGTGTGTGTGTGTGTGTGTGTGTGTGTGTGTGTGTGTGTGTGTGTGTGTGTGTGTGTGTGTGTGTGTGTGTGTGTGTGTGTGTGTGTGTGTGTGTGTGTGTGTGTGTGTGTGATGCTCTGTACTTGACTGCAATGTCCGCTCTGTAATCTGAAAGGTTACGATGCCATTTCAAAACGCTGCTAATGTGTTACTTTTACAAAGCGCTCACATGCCATTTAAAGGGGTTGTAAACACACACACACACACACACACACATACACACATACACACAAACACACAAACACATACAACACACAGTCACGCACACACAAACAGACACACACAGACACACACACACACAAACAGAGACACACAAACAGACACACACGTATACACACACACACACCCCGTGATGTGGGGAAGGGGGAGGGGGGGGGGAGACGTAACCAGGCAACCAGTCATGTGCTTGGGATTTAAATCTGAAGATCGAGTCTAGGATTATGGTAATTTGGAAAGAATGTCTTTCGGAGGCTATATTTAGCGGACAAATTGTGTTTTTGGAAGAACTGTTAAAAAGCAGTTGACACTCTTCTCTCCGACGCGACCCTTCGAGAACAATCGAGTAACACGGGAAGGATTAGCTCGGATTAGCTACGAGAAATAGGTTGCCCCCCCCCCAGAAAAAAAAAAAGAAATCTGCAGATCAGCTGTAGTGCAAACAGTCACACTTGAAATATGTCGTAGGAAATTTGGATTTTATACAACGAAAAGATTAGTGGCTCAGGAGGTGGTGTGGGTTGGCTGGTAGCCGGAAGGTTGCTGGTTCGACCCCCGGCTCCTGCTAGCTGAGTGTCGAGGTGTCCCTGAGCGAGACGCCTCACCCTGACTTCTCCCGACAGGCTGGCTGTCGCCCTGCGTGGTCGAATGTGAGGCGATGTGGTAAAGTGCGTTGAGTGGCCACTGGTTAGAAGAGCGCCGTGTGAATGCAGTCCGTTAACCATCAACACCGGACATGATGTCACACACAACAAGGTTAGAGATGAACACCTGCTCTCAGCAAACGGTAACATCTACCACCCTGGCAGGGAAAACAGACTTCCAGAGTAACTCTGTAACCTGCGAGAGACCCCCTTCATAAAGACAGAGGGCGTGAACCCCGACAGCACACAGCCATCATCCCCACGGACCGGGCCCGGGGGCGGGAATCGAACCCGCGTTCTTTGAGGCGTGCGGCTGACAGTGCTGTCCGACGGGCCGGTGATACGCAGCCCCGAGACAGATGTTGAGGGACGCGGTCTCGGGCGGCGTCGGGTTTCTGCGCGGCTTTGTAACGTCTCCCACCACCGGACCCACTGCCAGAGGCTACTAGTCAGGCATAAGTCAAAGGACGGGCCGATGGACAGAGCTTGATTATAGTCCTAGTATTCATTCTCTGCTGGAGAGATGGGGTGACGATCACAGGTAAATGGAAGATCTCAGGATAAATGGACGATCACAGTGCCTTTGTCTACATCGGCAGAAGTGTATTGGATGAGATTTTACCAGCACAGGGTATGAAGGTCTTTATCGTTCTCTCTCGCTCTCGCCCTCGCTCTTTCGCTCTCTTTCTTGCTCTCTCTCTCTGAGACATTATCTTGTGGCGGGGACGTTTCGCCTTGTCTCAGGAAAAAACGAGTCGATCGCCCATTCGTTCTTGCCCCAGGGGAGCTAAAGCTCATGTCCCACATTAAGCCCCATTTGTTTTGCATCACGACGGCCATTTAGGAGGGCCTGATGGCTTCCGAGCGAGATTTGGGCCGCACCATTAAAATGTGTTT
>NC_082403.1:3189287-3222144 GCF_031168955.1 Gadus macrocephalus
TCTTGTGTGTGTGCGTCTGTGTGCGTGTGTGTGTGTGGGTGTGTGTGTGTGTGTGTGTGTGCGTGTTTGTGCATGTGTGTGTGTGTGCATGCGTCTGTGTGCGTGTGTCTGTGGGTGTGGTGTGCGTGTTTGCATGTGTGTGTGTGTGTGTGTGTGTGTGTGTGTGTATGTGTGCGTGCGTGTGTGCTGACCTTTTGAGGCTGACCTTATTATCTACTATGGAACGATCCACCTGTTGAGGTTCATGCTCCATAAATAATGAACAATGAGTACAGCCTCACCTGAAGGAGACTTTAGATCTAGTAGTTAGGTCTAGTTTAGTGCAGTCTGGTCTTGTCTAGTCTGGCCTGGTCTACTATAGCCCAGTTTAGTCTTGTTTATTATTATTATATCGGTGGGTGAATATGTTTGCGAACCATTGTAAGACACTTTGGAGTCTGCTAAATGCCATGAATGGCAATGGAAAACTTACAGGGTCAAATTTCAGATCAACTGTTCAAACAAACAGAAAGGACGTGCTTCATTTGTATGTGCACAGAACTGACTGCGACAGAAATAGCTTGTTTGTGAGTTTGTTGAGCCTTTGTTTATTTCGGTGTCCTGGGATGCCTGCAAAGTTTCACAGCTAATTGAAGTCATTCAGCAGAAATATAACTAAATCCTCTGTCTCCTTCAGCCAATTACAGGGCTGATTGGAGGCATGTGATCTGACCCCACCCCCTCATGAGGTCCTGTTTGAACCCCTGACCTTTCGGGAATGTGTCACATGTCTGCTTCTCTCCCAAGTTGCTTTGGCTTCCCTAGGTTTGATGTCGACCTGCCTCTTCCCAGAGTCAATTCAGGTCAAGTTGATTTGTAACAAACTAACTTAGTCCCAGTTAGTCTCAAAGGGCTTCACAGGCCACATCCTAAACCCCAGGAGAAGGAGGCAACCCAACCCCAGATCCCGTAAATCTTCCACAAAACCTTCTCCCAAATCTCCCAATTGTTAGGAAATCCTAAATTATGAGTAGACATCCAATCATGATTGTAGGCTATTATGTTTATCCCGAATGGTAAAGGAATCTTCAGAAGTCTTTACTTTCTTTGATGTGGTCATTTGTGTTTCTGTTTCTCCAGCCGTCCTGTGCAGTGTGTGGATGCTTGAGAGACGAACGACATCACTTCCTGCTTTCCTAACACAAACTCTGCACTTGAGGAGATTCTGGCGGCGGCTGTCTCCGTGGCAACGCTTCGTGTCTGTCTGTCTGTCTGTCTGTCCAGTCTCGTGGTCTGTCCGGGGCTGTGTTAGAAGGATCAGTGCGTTGGTCAGACGATCTAAAAGTGGAAAGGTATGTTTTACCAGCGGGGCACAGAGTTCACCAAAAATGGCCGCCTCCCTCTCAACCGACAAAACTCCACAAAACCCAGTTCCCTTGAAACATTCCCTTGAAACCCGCCAGGAGAGCTGCTACTGATCTCACCTGAATTCAATCCTTGGCTGACTGAATTGCATCCGAAATAACTTGGATAAGCAGACCACTTTTAGCCCAAGTGTATATAATTTCATCTATTTCATCTGAAGGTGGGCCATGAACATTGGGAATTGAACACGGAACCTTTTCGCTGGGAGTCAAACGTCCTAACCACCGCACTACTATATTATTTCTCGAGCTAGAATATCCCGACAACACAAGTCATAGTATTTTCTATTCTGCTCTGTTTTATTCTACTGTGGTCCATAATCCAAATAATTTTGCTCCTTTCTTTTCTGTTCGTACAAAATAAACCGACCGATTTCCTCTAGCTCCTCAGAGGCTAATAGCATTGCGCCGCGGACTGTGGCTACGCTCTCCGTCGTTTGATGTGTCACTTTCCCAGAAGTCTCACACCTTCAAGCTGAGCGCACAATAACCCCCCCCCCCCCCCCCACCACCCCTCCTGGTACTAAAACGTTTGTATCACGGCCGCCCACAGACGTGTGAACCAAGTGTCATTAGTCGACGCTCAGAAGTAATTAAAGAACATCACACGTGTGTGTCATGTACGCGTGTGTGCTTCACATGTCTGTGAAGCCCCCCCCACCCCCCTCTCTCGGCTGGAGGAGGTGAGACCACAGCCGTCCACTGCTCAGTGGTCCAACGGCTGATTCTTCTTCTCTGAATACGTCTTCAGGGAACACAGACTCCACGAACCAAGGAGAGTGTGCGGTCGATGCGCCGACCTTTCATGTTGTGCGCACCTCTCTGGAGTGTATTTATAAATATAAATATGCCGTTTTAAGTTCTTTGAGAAACCGTCTCTGTCCTTTTCGGTTGGGTTGTTTGATGCAGAAGAGCAGAACTCCAACGCGGTCGGTAACAAACATGAGCAGGGTTATATATTTAGTCTGTTTATTATAGGCGGCAAAAACGACTCTGTACTCTTGTGCTTTATCAGACTGCCAGATGTTATATACATCAACAATCAAATCCAAGTTCAGAGAGGGAGAGAGGGAGAAAGAGAGAGGGGAAGATTGCAGGAGGGAAGGAAGAGAGGGAGAGAGAAAGAGAGAGAGAGAGAGAGAGAGAGAGAGAGAGAGAGAGAGAGAGAGAGAGAGAGAGAGAGAGAGAGAGAGAGAGAGAGAGAGAGAGAGAGAGAGAGAGAGACAGACAGACAGACAGACAGACAGACAGACAGACAGACAGACAGACAGACAGACAGACAGACAGACAGACAGACAGACAGACAGACAGACAGACAGACAGACAGACAGACAGACAGACAGACAGACAGAAATAGAGAGAGAGAGAGAGAGAGACAGACAGACAGACAGACAGACAGACAGACAGACAGACAGACAGACAGACAGACAGACAGACAGACAGACAGACAGACAGACAGACAGACAGACAGACAGACAGACAGACAGACAGACAGACAGACACAGAGAAGGAGTCACAGAGTGATTGATCAATCCCTGATCAATCACTCCTGTTGATCTCATCAAGGCTCACTTTCTCCCTGAACTCTCGAAACGTAGAATTATTTCCCCCTCCCGAACCGAGACAAGCGAGCGTACGGAGGGAGGGAGTGGAGCTTTAGAAGGCCTGCTTACCGAGGCTGACGCCACGATGGTTAATACGTTTATTAGCGCCGGCGGGACGGGACTCCAGCGGTGACTCATCCACTGATGAACACGACCGCTCCGCTCTAACACGGCAGGCATTGGGTTCGCTGGAGAGGCCGGTTGGCTGTGAGCTGGCAGGACTTAATGTGAGTTTAGCTAGAATGGATGAGAAGCGCACTCTCGCATAGTCTCTCACTCACAGAGTCTCTCTCTCTCTCTCTCTCTCTCTCTCTCTCTCTCTCTCTCTCTCTCTCTCTCTCTCTCTCTCTCACGCACCTGCTTGTTTTTCCAGGACAAGCAGGTAAGACAGCTACAATTATAAAAGTGACCTCACTGTGTTGGTCGTGATGATGACGATGATGATGATGATGAAAATGATGATGATGATGATGATGATGAATTTGCAGAATGATGATGATGACGAGGATGATGATTGCGATGGAGAAAGACGCAGGGGGGGACGAGAGAGTAGGGGGGAAATGGAGAGAGACAGGAGGAGATTGTGAAATATAAATATCCCAGTTGATTATGTGGTTGTAATCTTCGTCGCTATGATTGTACTGATAAAGAACATGACGGCCGAAGGGAAAAGCAGTCGATAAGGAACCATGATTTCACAACAAATATGAAACCATGATGGGAGTTAACTTAACATAAAAACAGTACATTGAAATCTGCAATTTTAACTTTTCTAATGTATTGTGGGAAACAAGAACCAAAAATTTTCATATAGTTTTAATAGCTGACAAAGCTTTAGGGTTCTTGTCCGAGGTTAGAGGATGCTTGGACACAGTGGCCTCCCATGGCGGGTATCGGTACTGCATGTACGAAGTGACGTCCAAATGCTGTCTGAACAGTTAACTAATTTCAATGGTGTATCCATCTCCCTCTTTCTATCAATCACTCGCTCTGTCTCTCTCTTTCTGACTCTGTCGCTCTCTCTCGCTCTGTCTCTCTCTTTCTGACTCTCTCTCTTTCTCGCTCCGTCTCTCTTTCTCTGTCTCTCTGTCTCTCTCTCTCTCTCACCCTTTGTCTATGTCTCTCTCTTTTTGACTCTCTCTCTCTCTCTCTCTCTCTCTCTCTCTCTCTCTCTCTCTCTCTCTCTCTCTCTTTCTTTCTCTCTCTCCCTCTCTCCCTCTCTAATTTTCAGATGCACTCTAAATGTATTATAAGCATTTAGATTTCTCTTTGAAAACATCCTCCGTGACTACAAACAGGTTTTATATGGAAACATCAACGAGGGAGAGAGAGAGAGAGAGAAAGAGATAGAGAGAGAGAGAGAGAGAGAGAGAGAGAGAGAGAGAGAGAGAGAGAGAGAGAGAGAGAGAGAGGAAACCATACAGAACGAAGGGGGATTTTACCGACATAATAAAGGACTAATTAGATTGTGAGCAGAAGCAAACACATCAGTGTTGTCAGGCAATCAAAAAGCAGAGGACAGAGAGAGATAGAGAGAGTGAGAGAGAGAGAGAGAGAGAGAGAGAGAGAGAGAGAGAGAGAGAGAGAGAGAGAGAGAGAGAGAGAGAGAGAGAGAGACACACACACAGACAGACAAACAGACAGACAGACAGACAGACAGACAGACAGACAGACAGACAGACAGACAGACAGACAGACAGACAGACAGACAGACAGACAGACAGACAGACGGACAGAAGCAGATCAACAGAGCGAGAACGAGAGCAGGAGAGAGAGAAATGTCGCCCTAATGAAACTGAAAATAGAATTCTACGAGTACAGTGAATATGTCATGTTTCCTAACAAATTGTCCTCCTCAGTCGTAGCGCTTCGGGCCTGATTTGGGTCAGCGCTAAAGGAGGCCAAATACAGAGTTAAATCAACATGATGCCCCATGAAAACCAATTTTAGATTCCAGGTCCAGTTTGGCCTAAATACATAGGAAATGTAATCAAGTGACAAGCATTTATTGAAAGATATAGCATGGTTAATAATGCCCTGTTACTGTTATATTTTCCTCTTCCACGTTTAAAATCAAAAAATCTGAACCGATTCATTGAAAGTCATTGCATGTCTAAAAGTGTGAGGCTAGAGTTTGATTGAAAGATATATGCATGTTTAATTGTCCCCTTAGTGTGTCCTTAATTTTTTTGGTTTAGCTATTTCATGTTTCAAGTCAAATTGTTTTCTTCAGAATAATTGAAAGGCTTTCATGAATTTAAGTGTGTGGCCAGTGCTACCACCAAAGGGATTACGTCTGTGTCAGATCATTTAAAAAAAGGGATATTTCCCCAGAATACGAAGACATTTCTGAGAACTTTAACTGTGGTAGGCATTGGTGAAAAAGATTAGCAGTGTGTTATCTCATTAAAAGTATACCCACTATTCTGTGACTCACGGCAACATCTTAACTGAAATAATAAGTGTGTCAATAAGTCTGGATCTGCTTTACTTTAAACTTCAAAGCATTCCCCACTTCAATCCCTCAACCCCCAAATCTCAGAAGAATGGAATTTCAAAACTCCCTTTAGTGTTTCAACGGACATCAACCGTCTGATCCTGATTGGCTCGTCTTCCAAAACGCCCCTCTGGGAAGTCCTGTCAAGATCAGACCGCCGAGGAGACGGACGAGATGGGAGCCAAGGAAAACTAGAACCACACCAGGAGAAGAACCTAGCCAACCTGGAGAGAGAGACGAGTTGGGAACCAGGATAAACTAGAACCACCAGGAGAGAGACGATTGATAGAACCTAGCCAAACCAGGTGACAGACAATAAGAACCCAGGAGAAGATAGAAACACCAGGAGAGAGATGAGAAGAACCCAAGAGAAACTAGAACCTAGCCCAACCAGTAGACCGACGAGATGATAGAACCTAGCCAAACCAGGAGACAGATGATAAGAACCCAGGAGAAGATATAACCTAGCCAAACCAGGAGACAGATGGTATGGGAACCAGGAGACACTATAACCACCAGGAAACAGACCGGAAGAACCCAGGAGAAGATAGAACCTAGCAAACACAGGAGACAGACGAGACAAACCAGGAGGAACTAGAACTTTGCCAAACTAGGAGACAGACCCGAAGAACCCAGGAGAAGATAGAACCAAACCAGGAGAAAGATGTGATGGGAACCAGGAGAAGATAGAAGCAAGAACCGAACCAGGAGACAGACGAGAAGAACCCAGGAGAAGATAAGAACCAAACCAGGAGACAGACGAGAAGAACCCAGGAGAAGACAGAACCAAACCAGGAGACAGACGAGATGATAAAACCTAGCAAAAACCAAGTGACAGGCGAGATGGGAACTCAGGAGACCCTAGAACCACCAGACCCGTAGAACACAGGAGACGCTGTGACCCAGAACCAAACCATGAGACCGAGGACTGGAGCAGAACCCAGGAGGAGATGGAACCTAGCCAAACCAGCGATCGGGAACAAAAAAAACCAACATTCATATGATTTCACCCACCCCATTCCATCCTGACAACCTCCTCCTACTCTTGCTACTTCTGTGGAGGTTATTATGGTCTGGCACGCAGCAGCTTTCTCCATGCCCAGCGTTTGGGAGTGTGTGGTGCAAAGCACAGGATCCTGACAAATAACTACTTCTCCTTCTCTTATTTAAGTACATACAGTATAAGTGGATATCATAGGTATTTTCACGCTTATACTTGAGACGTAAATGGTGGACTGCATTTATAAAGCGTTTTCTAACCAGTGGCCACGCTTTATAATTATCGTCTGGCATTCACCCATTCATTCACACGTTCACACACCGACAGCGGTGTCAGTCAAGCAAGGTGACAGCCAGCTCGTCGGGAGCAGTCAGGGTGAGATGTCCTCGCTCTAGGACACCTCAACACTCTTGCTTGCAGGAGCCGGGGCTTGAACTAGCAACCGTTATTTTGGGAGCATGAATTATAGGAAAAGTTAAGGATTGCAAAATACTGTATGAAGCAACACATTGAAAACTGCATTAAGGGTAGTCACCATATTTGTCAGTGTTTTTCCATTAAAGGTATTCCAGTATTTAATTATATCTATCGAATTCATCAAAATTTATTCCCAGATTAAACACCTGCCAGTTTGCCTCAGTGACGTCTCATTAATTTGGTAAACAAGCGTTTTGGCATCTAGTGCAACAAAGGCTCTAGTGCTGACACACACACACACACACACACACACACACACACACACACACACACACACACACACACACACACACACACACACACACACACACACACACACACACACACACACACACACTGCAGTGATACCTGTGAAGTATCTAGCATGATATGTCATCAAAATGGTAACATTCATTAAACTATAAAATCGTCAACAGCAGCCATGTGTATGCAGAAATAAAAACGCTATTTTCCACTTCACGTTGGCCCAGCGGAGCTTCCGTACTGAATAGTACACGATGGGCAGCGTTGCCAGATTGGGCCAGATTTGCGCTGCAATTCCTAGTTTTATGGAACGGCGCGCTACAGATAGGGTTGCCAGATTGGGTGGGAAATATGTCCCAATCTGGCAACACTGACGTTGGGCTTACAGGAAGCGTCCAAACAAAAGGAAAACAGCGCAGTTTTCCACCAGTTTCTCCACCAAAAATGCGTTTAAGATCCTAAAATCGTGCGGGAAACACTCTACTAAAAAGGGATTTCACGGGTTTGAAACCCCAGATGTCTTGATGAGCGGTGGAAAAATCGCTGAGCGCACTTGTGGTTGGGTTAATGTGTGTTTGGTTTGATGCCCATCGGCGGCTCTCTGCCCATCCATCAGCCGTGCTCTGGTCCACCTTAACGGGGATCTAGAGCTATACACCCTCGAGTCGTACGGACGACACGCCCATAACGCCTTATCCCTCACCAGGGTGTCTGTAGTCCCAGAAGAGGAGGGGTGCGGATCTCTAGAGGTAGGTGTGGGATCTCATAGCTGCTGTGTTGTTGTTGTGATGGCTTGGCTGACTGCTGGGGATCTGGTCGTGCTCTGTTATACAGTACTTTCACAGCAGGCTTGATGCAGGCTTGTCCAGCTCTACTCTTCCACCTGAACGATGTGTGTTTATGATGCAAATTGTCCTGAAGCAAATCTGTCTCCCCCAAGGCGTATCCATAACACCCACAACTATGTGTGTGTGTGTGTGTGTGTGTGTGTGTGTGTGTGTGTGTGTGTGTGTGTGTGTGGATGAAACCAAAAGGCACGGTATACATTAATGGTGGAAACGCACACACACACACACACACACACACACACACACACACACACACACACACACACACACATACACACAGCAATACTGGTGGGTTTAAACTCTTATTAGTTCTAGGCAAACTCTTCAGGCCATCAATAATACATAAGTTCATAATTAAATAAACTGGAGTAGTATTGGTGCAACAACTGTCCTTACCGACCCCTTCCACTTCAAAAATGCGCCCTTTAATAAAACTGATTGTTCAGGTTCTAACAGCAATCAGCTACTTACATTTACATTTAGGGCGTTAAGCAGACGTTTTTATCCAAAGCGACTCAATAAGTACATTTGTCAGAAGAAAGAAGAAACAACAATATACTGTATCTCTGTCGGTGCAGTTAGGATGTTCATAGAAACAAGTGCCAAGCACTAACAATCGCTAGGTTAACCCATTCCCCGTATACAACAAAGACAGGTAGGATAAGATGCTGCACGATGCCAAGGACTATCTTTCAGTGCAAGGACGTACGGCATACAATAAGTGTGTAAGAGGGGGGTGGGGGGGTGGGGGG
The DNA here is from genome assembly GCF_031168955.1 of Gadus macrocephalus. Taxonomy (NCBI): domain Eukaryota; kingdom Metazoa; phylum Chordata; class Actinopteri; order Gadiformes; family Gadidae; genus Gadus; species Gadus macrocephalus. Next base: position 3,198,112 of record NC_082403.1, read on the forward strand.
GCTTTGTGATTTACAGTCCTTTTAGAACAGCTTGCAGGCGTTGTGAGGCACGACGTTGATTGTCTTGGACGCAAGCGTCTACATGTATAACATAAAGGACTACATAGTAATAACAAAACACGTAAACACGAATCCTAACAACAACCACGCTGTTCCCGATTGGTCCCCGCAGAGGCAGGATGCCTCGGCTGCAGTCGGGCGTGTGGAAGCACTTCACCCCCGCCATCAAGGACGGCCGGGAGACCTACATGTGCAACTACTGCTCCAAGACCAACTCCAAGAACGCCACCAAGATGCAGATGCACCTGGACAAGTGCAAGGAGTACTCGGTGTTCTCCCAGCAGTCGCCGGGGCCCGACGGCAGCTCGTCGGCCTCCATCCCCGTCCCGTCCTCCTCCTTCCTGCCCTCGTCCACGCCGGGCGGCGGCGGCCAGTTCCTCATCGACTCGGTGGACCAGGGCAGCCAGGCCTTCGCCGACGAGTGCCTGGCCCGCGCCGTGTACGCCACGGGCTCGCCGCTCTCGCTCACGGACGACGTGTACTGGCGGCGCTTCTTCGGCGTGCTGCGGCCGGCGTACTGCCCGCCCACGCGGCAGGCCCTGTCGCTGCACCTGCTGGACTGCGAGTACGAGCGCGTGCAGGGCCAGGTGCACCGCGCCATCGGCAAGGCGGACTGCGTGGCGGTGGTGAGCGGCGGCTGGGCCGTGGCGGGCGGCGCCGCCGTCCGCTACGTGGTCTCCACGCCGCTGCCGCTCTTCTACAAGAGCGAGGCGCGCGAGGAGCGCGCGAGCATCGGCGAGGCGCTGAAGGCGGTGATCGGCGAGGTGGGGCCGCAGCGCGTCTTCGCCGTGGTGACGGACGACGCCCCCGACATGGCGGCGGCGTGGGCGCAGGTGGAGGAGGCCTTCCCCCACGTGTCGGCGGTGGGCTGCACGGCGTTCGGCCTCCGCCGGCTCTTCGACGAGGTGGCGGCGCAGCCGTCGCTGAGGGCGCTGGGGCAGCGGGCGGAGCAGGTGGCGCGCTACGTCCGCGAGCGGCCGGCGCTCGCCGAGACGTTCCGCCACTGGCAGAGCTCCAAGATAAGGGGCGGGGCCGCGGCGCTGCTCTCGGCGCCCCCGGCGGCGGCGGCGTGCCCCGGGGCCGACTGGACGGGCGCGCTTGGCGTGTTCGACGGGCTGCTGGAGGGCCAGGCCACGCTGCAGGAGATGGCGCTCTCGCCGACGCTGGACGTGGAGGCGGCGGTGCGGTCCTCGCTGCAGGACGCCGCCTTCTGGAAGGGCGTGGCCAGCAGCCGCAACCTGCTGTCGCTGGTGGGGAACCACATCGAGCACGCGCGGCGGGAGGACGCCGTGCTCTCGGGCGTGGTGGAGACCTTCGGCCAGCTGCGCTACCACCTGGGCGCCGCGCTGCCCGGCTCGGCGCTGCACGGCGGCGAGCAGAAGGCGGTGGCGGCCGCGCTGGACCGCTGCCAGGCGTTCTGCGTCAAGCCCATCCACGCCGCCGCCTACATGCTGGACCCCAAGCACGTGGGCCAGCAGACGCTGTCGGGCGAGCAGATCAACTCGGCCTACTTTGTCATCTCCAACATCTCGCACCACCTCCACCTGGACCAGGGCAAGGTGCTGGCCAGCTTCGCCCGCTTCTCGGCCAAGGAGGGGCTGTGGAAGGGCGGGGGCATCTGGAGCTCCTGCCAGCACGTGTCGCCCTCCACCTGGTGGAAGGGGCTGTGCTCGTCGGAGCCGCTGTCGGCGGTGGCGTCGGCCATCCTCCAGATCCCGCCCACCACGGCGGCGTGCCAGGCGCTGGACGCGCGGCTGGCGGAGGCCAAGGCGCGGGGGGGCGGGGCCGGGGGCGTGGCGGCGGAGCGGCTGGAGCGGCTGGTGGCGGTGCAGACGAACCTCCGCGTGCTGGAGCCCAGCGAGCACGACTTCGCCTCGCCGGAGAGCGAGGAGGAGGTGAAGGTGTCCTTCGAGTCGGAGACGCAGTAGGACTGGTTTCGGGGGGGGGGCGGGTTTGGCGCGGGACGGGGGCTGTGATGCGTCGGACGCCTGGTTCGACCAGCGAAGGTTAACTTTGTAAGTTATGGGGAGGGGGAAAGATTACGTCACTGTGAGCGTTGGAAGACATTTTGGCCCCGAGACTCAGAGTCAAGATGTGTTCCTGACAGTTTCCTAACGAGGAACAGATCGGGAAATTAACAGAGGAGGATATTGTGAAGAATAATATTTTGGAGTCAATTTGTTAATTGGCTCGTACAGAACGATCAGGACCAAGATTGATTGACCGACGCGAACGACCCACCTCATGCTTATACTTCCATGGAAACAGCCAAACGGTGCCAAACAAACGTTTGACGATATATTATCATTGCGGGTTGCGTTGAAGTCAAACGGGAGAAAACACAACTCCTTTCTAGAGTTTAGATTTTGCTCGTCCTACAAGGCAAGAGAATAAAGTGTATGGATATTAATTGTATAGTATGGTTTTTATCATGGAGGTGACAGGTTACCTGATGTTTGTCTGTGTTTTAAAGTGTTAAAATCATGTTTTTTTTCAACAACACCAGAGTTATGCTTTAATGCCTAGTTGCCTTTTCTTCCTCTATTTACTAACGGTATCCTATATCATTAGCATAGGTAAGTCTCAGCCAATGATTTCTAATATACACACACAGAATCTATTTCTTTATATTCGGAGAAGCGAAATTCATTGGGAGAAATTGTTGGCTAACCAGAATCATTTCTTGTTTGTTTTAAACTGTGACTGTAAATATGTTACCTGTTTGTTTTTTTAAATCAGGCCTTGGTCTGTTTTAGAGGAGTGAGAATAGTTTCTGATGATTACAAGAATACTACAAATCTATATATTGGCTTTTGGAAATGTCTAAACCTGATTTGATTTTAATGGTTTTAAATTATGTTTGTATCTGCAAGATGATAAAATCCAACAACTTGATTCCTTTGCAATGTTTTTAATATACAATGTTTATCGATAAATCAGATGATTAAATTCCATTTATCACTCGACTTGGCAGAAATATAGTATAATAAACGTAAGTGCACAATTCCATGAAAATATAAAACGTTAACTTAGAACGAGTGCGGACCAAGGCATTAGCTACATAGTGAGCGGCCGCCATCTTTCTACAGTAGCCCATAACGGACAACCTGCGCTAGAGGGGACTTGTCGAGTTGTCGCTACTTGTATGCAATGACCTCTTCTTTTACATACTAAATAACAAAATGCACTTTCTAAATCTAGCAAGGGACCTCCTTCATTTGGTCGTAACCTGCAACCTCACACCTAACTGCCACTAAATCTTACACACTACACCTTTAATAAAAGACGGGGCATTTTTTTTTACTCAAGAATGATTTGGAAATGATTTCGTCCTAGTAGAATATTAAAAGTTAAATATATCATAAAAAAATCCTACAATTATGAAGTAAAAAGGTACTATATTCTGCTGAATGTCAATTTGAGTTTGCGGTGTGCTGTCGGGTATTTTGCTCGGTAGCGTCCACAGCTGTGAGGGCGGTAATTGGAACGCAGCCCTGCTTGGTGCGTTTGCAGAAGAAAGAATAAAAACTGAAACGGAGCCTTTGAAAGACGTGCGGCGTCCGAGGCAGATGGCGACGCGTCGGCCGGGGATTTGAAACGACGCCGTTCGGTGCTTCAGTCGCACTGAAAACCAGCCAGAGGACGGGCGGAACGGGAGAGGGAAAAGGAAAGGCAAGGTTGCATCGCTGTTTCGTCAGTCTCGTTTTATGTGCGGCGGTGGTGTCGGAGCTGTTTCATCCGATGCTGCTCAGGCTGTAAAGGCAGCACGCTTTGGGCCGTGTCTCATCGCTGCAATGTAATTGAACGTGTTAGCAGTTTAAATGTCTAGTTTAACTCGCTCCAAGTGTGTGGGTCTTCCTCTCCCTAAACTGGAAAAGATGCAATTAATTATTACAATTCTTCAACAGAATAAAGTTTCAACAGAGTTTAAGAGTTGTTTACATCGTCACAGAATTTGATATAGACATGAATATGATATGAAATAACCCAACGTAAACAGCGCTGTTACATTGAATATGAATATTACATTTAACTAATTGAGAATAGCAAACTCAAGTTCACTTGAGAAGATACTGGGCAGAGACAGAGATGCTGTTGATGAAACCGGCTCATGGGTAATGTAGGCCATCACTCTGAGTTTACATTTTTAGTTGTAGGCCTACTTTTTTTCATTTCACAGTCCATTCTCTCTTTTTCCCTCCAACTCGTGACAGACCACATCTCTGGAGTTTTCCAAGATATTCATCTACAGCGCTCTGACCGTCGCTATACCACTGTAATGTTTTTTCTCAAATATGTCGGATATTATATATCACACAACTTTAAACAGTGGTGAACATTCAACAGAAGACATGTCCAATCTCAATGTCCTGTGTACACCAGTGGAGACAAAGTGCTCCTCACATTCCATCCCTCTACCGAACCCTTCAGCCCACAGAAGCTCAGATGCACACACACTTTCTCAGTCTAGGGCTGTGGGCCGTCTGCAACTGGTTGCGATGGTAAGTCTCTCCTGTCGGTATCTTGATTGGGAGAAAGATTTTGCATCCCGTCGTGATCTTGTTATTTAACAATGCTGTACACTAAATTTCCTTTCCCTTTCTCAAAGACGCTTATCGTTTCTGCGATCCGACATTTGTTGAAGTCTGGGGAAAGCACACTTAAATCTGTTATTGGCATCTTCGATCTGACATTTGCCAAAGTTATCGGAAGAAGTGCTAAAGTTTGATATCGGCATCGGTGATCCGTCATTTTCAAAACTTAAAGGAAGACGTGCAAAAATTCAATGTCGGCTTCCATGAACCAACATTTGCCAAAGATCCGATTTTTTCATCTGCGCTCCAATGTTTTGATGAAATCGTATATTAGCAACTGCGAGCTGACATTTGCCAAAGTTTGTGAAGAAAAACCAACAGATGAGAAATTAGCATCTTCAATCCAAGGTCTGACCTTAAACGGAAGTTCTGGTAAATAACACACCACTTTGTAGCATCTGCGATCGGACGTTTGCCAAAGTTTGCGGAAGATGAATCAGTTAATGACCCATTAGGTTTTATCGGCCGCTGTTCTCTGGGCTGCGGCGGCGACACACTGTAGTCAGACGACAAGGGGGAGTGATGCTTTATGGAGCGGCCACCGGTAATTCAAATCAAGATGAAGTCTGGCGTGATTACGATGTAATGCAATCAGACGGATCCGCGGAGGATATGATCTGGCGCCCGTTCCACCGTCACTCTACCCTGGACGACGGATGATGTGTCGGCGTTCTAGCACATATTGATAGCTGGCATTGTGTGTGTGTGTGTGTGTGTGTGTGTGTGTGTGTGTGTGTGTGTGTGTGTGTTGAGAAAGAGCAGGAGGAAAAGACAGATCGGGTGTGCTTTGCCTCCACACAAAAAACAAACACGAAATGTAGTTACACTGTGGATGTTGGCACAGAAAACCAATGGAAATCCATCTTCTGGCAGGCCAGCAGTGCTCTGTGTGTGTGTGCATGTGTGTGTGTGTGTGTGTGTGTGTGTGTGTGTGTGTGTGTGTGTGTGTGTGTGTGTGTGTGTGTGTGTGTGTGTGTGTGTGTGTGTGTGTAAACGAATGCCTAGGGATCAGAACTACACAATAAGAGTCCTTGCTAGTCCCTTATCCCTGAATAGAGGGGCATAAAATAGAAAGGGCTGACCTTGACTCGGGGAAGGGACTGGCAGACAAGCGAATGGCCCTACTCCTTGCTAGTCTCTGCAGTCATAAATGCACATGCTCAACCCGCAACCCTTTATGTTTTCTAGTTGTCATCCTTACTAATTAAGTCATGGAAGAAGGCACTTGTCACGGCCCCCTCACTATGTGTTCCTGCTCTATAAATAATCGGTTATTCACCGAGCGTCCAACTAAGTGTGTTCTCAAACTACGAAGAGAATCACATTAATATGCTACACCGGGACACGGCTGTCTGTTTATTCTCCTTGGCTGGGTCCTTCCACGATTGCGCTGATTCCTGCAGTCTGGCCTTGCTTGGAAGTCTGAAAGTTGTATTAATAGAAGACACGTCTGCCTATTCAGCAGCGATCGCCCTCCTAGCCAGGGATCCCTGCTGAGTTCTTCGTCTGGGTTTTGAGGTTTTGCTCCATGTTTTTTTTAGAGCAGTGGTTCTCAAATGGGGGTACGTGAACCCCTAGGGGTACTTTGGATTACTGCAGGGTGTGCTGAAAAAAGATTCAATTCTGAAAGCTAGACATAAGACAAAAGAAAGTGGTTCAAGCATAAATCTGACAAGGAGAAAGGAAAATAATCACTAAATTGTGAGTATTGGAACTTTATAAATTTTTGGGGGTTTGTGAGGACTTTGAGGCTGTAGCTGACCGAGGCTAACAGTCTAGCTCGACAAGGTTTTTAACTCGTCAACACTGCCAGGGTTAGGGGTTGGATTCCCCACTGAACAGGAGTGAGTGTGTATGTTAATGTTCACGCTCACGGTGTTGTTAGATGGTTTGGATCAAAGGTGTCCACCAAAGGGCGTTAATATTACACGCATGAGTTTGGTTAGACCATCATCGCTAACATTAGGCCTCTCATATAACAGCAATTTCCCAGAAACCAGTATCTTAGGCAAATCATTTCAATCTCCCAACCTGGGACTAATAAACTACACCCTGCCTTATTTAAACAGTGTTCGTCTGTCACGTTCTAACTCTCATACTCATACTCTCTCGCTCATACTCAAATGCGATGTGAACTCCTCCACGCCGAAATTGCCCTGAAATATACATAAATACATAGAAAGTAAATTAAAACGAAAGGAAGCAGATGGTGTCAGTGCGTCTGTGTCTATGTGACGGTGTACCAGGGAGACTGCACTGGCGTGGTTGTGAGAAGATGGGAGGATTTGCGTAGTAAAATATGTAAAGTAACCCGTGAAGCGTGGAGATTGCGGCGGCGGCGGCGGCCTACCGTGGCACGTCCTGTTCCTGCTGCGCTCAGCGACTCCCTAATGCGTTTGTAATTACCTTCTTACACAGCCGACTCATAATTAGTTGATTGTTGCGTACTTCTTCTCCCTCTGTCACGCTAAGTCGTCCCTCAGCTCTGCCAGGCTAGCCGGGCTCGCCTGTAATTTGGGTCGTTCTGGTGAGAAGAACCCGAGTGATATTAGTTCAGCCGCAGGAGTACGTGATTATGGTGATTCCATGTACTTTCATGTCGTCACGGATTGGATTATAGTTTTTTTGGGCCGATTCCACAAATGGTGAATTTGAAACACGTTTGGGTTATTAGTCTTGGGCCGCTGTTCCGACTTTACTGTTTGTTATTTCGTACAGAGAGAGAGTCTGAATCCAGGTACATGTCATTAAGGTGCAGGTTTGAGTCGGGCATCTTGCTCTGGGTTGGCTGAGGACATCGAGCATCGAACCCAGAACATTTTGGCAGAAAGTGGAACAACCTAACTTGACAACCCTGCCCTGCTCCAGCTCATGATACACATGAGGGTTTCTTTCTTCAGTGGATTGAAGACGCAGCAACAAGCCAAACTGAAAACATTTACTTACATTTATTACCCCCTTGCAGATTTTTTTGGACCAAAGTTTAGCGCAGTTGTGTTTATTGGTTTGTGCGTTGCCAGTTGCTACCGGTGTGGTGTGGTGTTTTGCTTGGAGCGGGTACACGATGAGACGCAGTTGGCCCTGGCTTCGACAGTTATTTCCTCAGTAAATACTAGCTTCTCTCGCTTCACCTTGCAGAGCCAAGAAAGGCCTTTTGGGAGCAGACCCAGCCGAAATTACACTCTGTCGGGCCAGGACGGTCTGTGGTGGTTAAGGATGTTCCCTTCACAGGCCAGAGGTCCTTGGCTCGAACACCCCAATATTCACCGTTTACATGAGGCCATCGCATCCCCAGCCCTCGAGCAAAGCACCTTAACCCCAATCTGCTCTTTAATGAAATGTATCTAAAAACCAGTCGCTTTGGTAAAAAGCGGAATGCTAAAATACAAACGGTTTCGATTTCCTAGAACATTATCTACCGCTCTGAGCCATCTGCCACTACGAGATATGAGAAGGAGGATTCAGGGAAGGAAAGAGGAGCACTTCTGGTTGAGAGACTGAGGTTCCTATGGAAGGTAGTGGAAGAACGTTCTAGGGGAAAGGACGTGATCTGTCTGGGGTGGGATGACTCACTGGGCTCAGCTGTGAAAACAAACCAGTACCAGAGCTCTCCCTGCACTATGCTAGTGGGAGACTGGGGAGCCAGACTGGGGAACCAACACGAAACCGCCTTCCATGCCTCCCACAGAGAGGGGAAGTCATGGTCATACCCAAGATGCTTATTTAAGCCCTGGCGAGGGACAAGAAAAACGTACATAAGTGGCTATGATGTCATTGTTCATTTTTAGGTGGAGGTTACATAGGCCTCGGTTGGACGAGCTTGTATTCAAAAAAACGATTGCCGTCATTTATCCTCGTGGTCTCTCGCCCTCCCCTCGCCACTCTCTCTCTCTCTTCCCATCCTCGGGCTCTTGAGCAATATGTATGGGGCAACTCCCTCTGTTCTTGCTCTATGTCTCTCTCTCACTGTCTCTCTCTCTCTCTCTCCCATGAAAATAGAAGGCAAGTCACAGAGTCCCATTGTTTCAGCTAACGAGATGGAAAGCGAGGGCGAGAGAGAAAGGGATTGTACCGCTCTGGCACTCTCTCTCCTCCGGCACGAGAAGATCGCGCTGAGCTAAATCGCGGGCCGCCATAACGTCAAGCACATGTGGCTGGGCTGTATTTTATCTCTCTCACTGTGTGTGAGCCCGCCAGGGAGATCTGTGAGCGGGCAGACCGAAAAACACTCTCTGGCACAGGAAACCCTCTGAAGAAACATCTGATCTGGTTTTGGTTTGAAAACCATTTATTTTCTGTTAATGGGAGTCACTCTTTGTTCACAGACGGCTTTGGTTGTTTGTCTGCAGGCCCCAGAATGAAAATGGGGTTGGTTTTATAAGCCAGCTACAGCGTTATATATACAGTATATATATATATATATATATATATATATATATATATATATATATATATAGTAATAAAGAGCGAGGGTCTGCTTTTATGGGGCCATAAGGGGAATCTGCATGGACATATTTGTTCTCTCCTTTCGAGAATACACTGTTGTTCATGTTGAAGCCTGGTTTCCATGGTTACCATACAGGCTCTCATCCATCGCCGTATACACGTGTGACCCATGCTAAGGCATGTTGTTCTAGGTGTGTGTGTGTGTGTGTGTGTGTGTGTGTGTGTCAGGTGTGTGTGAGTGTGTGAATGGATGTTTATAGTGAGTAGGAGCACATATGTTAGTGCACTTACATGCATGTGTTGATATTGAATTTGTGTGTGTGTGTGTGTGTGTGTGTGTGAGAGAGTTTGTGTGTGTGAATGGAAGTCAAAGAAAAGTGCCAGCATATGTGTTTGTGTGAGTTAATATGTGTTTGTGTGAGTTAACATGTGTCAACATGTGGTTCCAATGTGTGTGTGTGTGTGTTTGCGTGTGTGTGTGAAGAGAAGTTTGAGTTACATGTGCTTGCACCGGCATGTGCAGAGAGAGAGAGAGAGAGAGAGAGAGAGAGAGAGAGAGAGAGAGAGAGAGAGAGAGAGAGAGAGAGAGAGAGAGAGAGAGAGAGAGAGAGAGAGAGAGAGAGAGAGAGAGAGAGAGAGAGAGAGAGAGAGAGAGAGAGAGAGAGAGAGAGAGAGAGAGAGAGAGAGAGAGACCAAGCGTCTCTTGCCCACATATAGGGGAGTCCCCTTCTCTCTCTCTCCCCCTTGTATGCCCCCCCCCCCCCTTTGATCATCAGCCTATGGATTGCCGTGGGCGACGGCGGATTTATGGCCATGGTGGGGCCCCCCTGCCTCGCCCCCCCAGGTCCTAATGTAATTGTTGCTCTGCTGGGGTTTCCCCTTCGACACCCAACACCTCCCCCCCCCCCCCCCTCTGGTTATCATGTGGTCTCCACTCCTGGTTAACACATGGACCACATGATACCAGGTCCAAGTCAACCCCCCCCCCCCTCCCCCCTCTAGTGGGGTCCGGTCTATAGTAACGTGGTCCTGGTCGGAAATACATTTTACATTTACATTCAGGGCATTTAGCAGACGCTTTTATCCAAAGCGACTTACAATTACTTAATTTGTCAGCCGATAAGAACAGCAGTACATCGCTGTCGGTACAGTTCATAGAGGACGTTCATAGAACCAAGTGTCATGCACTAACAGTCATTAGGTTAACCCATTCCCTGTATACAACAATGATAGCTAGGAGAAGATGCTTCACAATGCTAAGTATTATTTAATTGCCAACATAAAATAAGTGTGTATGGGGGTAAGGGGGGGAACTACTCAAGGGTCCATGTTAGGGGGGTAGGGATCGGTCTCATCCATCACGTTGGTGATTATACGGCAGGAAGAGTCTGTGACAGCGCATTATGGGATGGGTGTAAACATGGATGCTGTGGATATGGAATGTCATCGCAGATGATTCAGCGTCCGATTTCAAATGGATCCAGATGTGGAGGAAAGGCGATGCCCGCTGGTGTGACGGACTCGCCTCACCTGGCGGCCATATTGGTCAGTTAGCTGGGTAAACCTTCTAGTCTTCGGAAACCACGGCAACTCAACGCATTACTTTTAACCTCTTCTTAATTCCAGTCCCCCACCCTTCATTTAGAAAGCATTACCGTTGAGTTGTCATGGTTTTCCCCTAAGGTTCCAGACGGTGCGAGGTTAAACTAAACCATGTGGCCGTGAGGCGTATCAGAACATTCCGTTTGTCGTGCCGATCGGAATCAGCAGCTGCAGTGACCTGGTTCACCACCGAGGGCGCTGTTCCTGAGATTTGGTATTTGGTATTTTTTTATCTACTCTTTAAAGTCGTGCACACTCACTGTGGCTCTATCCCGGACTCATCCCGAACTTAAGACTTTTCCCGACCCTTTTACACTCGCCCCGAAACAACGCCTAACTTTTTTTTAAGTAGGCACGAATACCTGAGCGAGCCAGCTACAAAAACAGTTGGGGCCGGTCGGCCGAGCAGCCAGTAAAACGCTGAGCTGAAGGCTGCTGTTTGTGGAGGCTGGACGGCGTGTTTTCGCAGGTGTGTCTTTACATGGTGTTTTATATTCAGTATTTTACTGATTCAGAGGACTGAGGAAGGCCAAGTCCACACGCTCTGGCGTCACTGGTTTTCTCTTTACGTTTAAGAGTCAACCCTAAGTGTAATTAAGGGCTGCACAAATAAAATGGACCGGACTTGTTTAGCATTCAACCACCGGGCCAAGTTTACTTCCTAAGTTTCCCCGGAATTATTTAGCAAAACAAATAAATTTCGATGTGTTGTTGTGGAGTGGCTGGAGGTTGAATTAGTAGGAAAACTCTTCCCTTGTGGGTCATAACTCATTCGCTGTTTCAACAGGATAGTCCAGAGGTGGGGATGGGGTTTGGCTCCTGGCCCAAGGGTTCTGGGCAGTCCACCTGCAGGCCTCCTCTGTGCCATATCCCTTTAAACGCTTCTTAATGACATGCATCTAAAATTCACTAGAATGACAATACACTGGAATGAGATGCATCTAAAATTCACTGGGAATGGCTTTGGTTAAAGAGTCCAGTTTGTAAAAAGTAACAACTGCATGTGGCACATATTGACGTAATTAAATTACTTATAGCCTTGTGTGCGTTTCAAACCAAAAAAAAACTCATGTTTATCGTGAGCTTGAACAGGGCAGGGTAGTGGACTTAGGGTGTTCCACTCTCTGCCAAAAGGTTCTGGGTTCAAGGCTTTGAAGTCCTCAGTCAACCCAGAGCAAGATGCCCGACACAAACCTGCACCTTAATGACATGTACCTGGATTCAGAGTCTCTCTCTGGACGAATAAGCAAACCGTAAAGTCGCAACAGTGGCACAAGACTAACAACCCAAATGTGTTTCAAATTCACCATTGGTAGAATCTGCCCCAAAAACTATAATCCACTCCGTAGCTACTTCGACATCTCAATGCCTAGGACCCCGTCTGCTCCTGCTCCGATTCTAGCGTGTTCATATTGTCTTGGGAAGTCAGTTCACCAGTGCGACTGAACCACCAGAGCGTGGGCTTAGGGACAAAGTGCCGCCCGCCATCTGCCTATCGGCGGCCCGTCTGTGGGCCGGCGTCGGCGAGGACGCTGGGTCCTCCCGGGCGTCTCAAGGCGACGGCGATGCGTCGCAGTGTTCCAGACGCCGATCTGTGAGACGATAATCTCCTCAAGATGGCTCTCCCTCGCCGACGGCCTCGGATGTCCTCCTGCTCACGAGGACGGTCCTCTGAGTGTCAGTCGACACGTCTCTCGTCGGCGGGGATCTGTTCCGGTGAAACTCAAGTGGGATGATTTCTCCTCTGCTGATCTGTTAGAGTTACAATAAGCAGCAAAGGGCGAGAGACTGTTAGATGTGGTTAAACTTACTCATTACTTGGGAATGGTTAAAGGGGACTTATTATACCACCAGGTGTGAGTGTGATTAGCCTTACAAGCCGTTTCGAAAATCTGCCTAATATGACATCACTAGTGGGTGTGTCCACCTAGATCTGTGCTGGATAGATCTATCTACCAGCCTACCCAGTGGACTGAAGTAAACATTGCTCATCTATCCAGCACAGATCTAGGTGGACACACCCACTAGTGATGTCGTATTAGGCCGATTTTCGAAACGGCTTGTAAGGCTAATCACACTCACACCTGGTGGTATAATTAGTCCCCTTTAAACAAGAGTGGAACTGTTTTACATTTTTAATAACTGAAAAAGAGCCACGTGGGATAGTATTATTAGGAGTTAGCATCAAATGAAAGGCAATAAAACGGTATAATGTATTTGTGGAGATCAAGATATATTCAAAGGACTACAACAACAATAAATGGCCTGGGCCTACATTTGAAAAAATAAGCCCATCTCAACGTTGATGTAAAGTGAGCGAAGTGGCCCAAATGAACAGCTGACAGACGGACAAGTGATCAAAACAGAAACAGAGCTCTTGGATTTATTTGATCATCTCCCATCTGAATATCCTGAATCATCGTCATGAAAAAAATATGTATCATTCTGTGTGACTCTGGGCAGCTTGTGTGTATAGGTAGAAGCTTTAGCGCTTGGCTTTTCTCAGTCACAGTCTATCGATCTGCCTCACACATGCAGACATGCAGACACACACTGCAGACACACACTGCAGCTATGCAGAAACACTGCAGACACGCAGACACATACCGCAGACACACTCTTACAACCACCACCGTCCACTCATGCGAGCCACGTGCCGCCCGGTGAATGCTGACCCCCATGCCGATGTAGCGGTGAACCCAGCCGTTCCTCACCCAGCAAATCCTGGTAACCAGTGATGTGTGCTGGAGGAGAACACATCTTCTCTCCCGGCACTTATCACCGAACATTTGCATGAAATGAACCAACTCTCAGCTCTCGCTCGTCGATGTACCAACGAGGCGCGCGGCGGCCAGAGGATGGCGAGCTGAGGTCGAGAGGAACGGCAGATGGCTGCTTTGAGTCCTGCTGGTCTTCCCTTACGTGACGGGTCAGGGTCAGCGCAGGAACGGGCGGCGACCCCTACGAGAAGCCTCCTGGTGCTGTTCAGCAGGGCCAGGGAGCCAGAGGTTCCCCGGCCCGGGACGGGGGCCAGCTCTGGGTAGCTGGCCCCCCCCGGCCCACCGTGGAGCTCTGGGAAATAACACCCTGCTCAGCACCCAGCGGTTACCACTGCCTCCGCGCTCGCCTCGGACCGGAGCGGTTGCCATGGCGACTCGACTACGAGCGAACGAGAGAGACAGAGAGAGTAACTTACAGTGAGTGTATTTACGTCGGCGGGATGTGGCCGAGAGTTTATCCTGGGTCCAGCTGTGCGATGGTTTTTACGGTCGGTCGTCCTGCGCTGTCAAACACAGGAACTCTGCCGCGGCGGCTGCGTTCTGCTTCTCGTAAACCACGCAGCCCGGCCCCAACCGAGGAGCAGCACCTGCAGGCACTAGAGTCAATGGGCTCTTTATTAACACCCCGAACCACACACGACGGGACGCGGACCCACGGGACCACATGAGATGAGCAGCTGGGCCGGGGGAAGCCGTCAGCCCGGTCTGGGCTCTGCGTTCTGCTCGAGTGGGAGGTTTGGAGGAGAGGAAGCAGAGGACAGACGGACAGAAGGACGGACGGACGGACGGACGGACGGACGGACGGACGGACAGAGAAGATAGATAGACAGACAGACAGACAGACAGACAGGGGTTAGGCTGTTTGCTGAACAGATGAGAGTTATGGTGTCAAACCCCAAAGTCTGTTGCAGTCTACCTTCAGACAGCTCAGACCGGCTCATCAATCACATGCATCTAAAAAATGCATACGTTGCTTTCTAATAGCAGTGTCCTGCTGAATGGCCTAACAACTAATATTATATATCAAAGTAAAAAATAAGGGGGGAGGGGGGCACTCTGATAAAATCGCTGACAATAATGATAATCGTAGTCATCATGACATGCTTCTGTCTGATATCATGCATGACGTACTTTTCACTGATTACGTGCCCGGTTCAAATTTGGCATGACAGCCCCACCTGCCCGCCCCTATGGTACATGTATGCGGGCGCCATTTTCCATCGGAATGACAAGACGACAGAAACAGACCCCGTAACAAACCCCCCCCCCCCCCCCTCCCCCAACAGTAAAACAAAGCAGCACCACTACAACCAAAGCTGCCGACTGCTCCGCTAGAACTCGCGGTTTGATAATATACTTGTTACCTCTTATCCCCTTCACTGTAGGCCTTCGACTTCAATAGAAAACATTGAACCAGCCTATTATTTATATATGGACGGATTAAGGAGCTGGGGGCATTAGAGACGGACGTCGTCCCGTTTTCTATGAATTCCTAATGAAGACCGAGTCCCCAAACGGTCGCTTTCCTCACCACATTGAATTGACCAACACTCGTGTTATCACCCCTCCCCGGTCCGAGGGAAGCGCACAATCAATGAGAGCCCGTTCCCCTCTCAGAGCGGGGCCGGCGGGGGGGGGGGGGGGGGGGAGGGCCCCGATCCGATAAGCTTCAGTTCCACCGGGTGCAGAGCGAAGTGCTTTCACTCGCCAAGCAACGAGGTTTGATGAAAAAATGAAATGTAGAATGTTAATATGATATTAGAGCCGAACAAAAGAAACACAACGTGTGTGTGTGTGTGTGTGTGTGTGTGTGTGTGTGTGTGTGTGTGTGTGTGTGCGTGTGTGCGTGTGTGCGTGTGTGCGTGTGTGCGTGCGTGCGTGCGTGCGTGCGTGCGTGCGTGCGTGTGTGTGTGAGTGTGTGCATAACTGCGTGTTTGCGCGCGTGCACGTGGGTAAAATGCGTCGATTAACCTACTTTTTTCTATCCTCGGATGGCCGTTTCTCTCCCCGGCCGAACACTTATCAGCCGGAGATACATTGAGCTCGAAAAACCAACAGGACGTGGTCGGCATGCCAACGTCCGTCACGTTGACGAGCGGTGCTGACTAACGAGGAAACGGCTGCGAGCTGTCCTGAACCATTATTGTGGAGGAGGTGTGCACTGCAGAAGCTCTTGACTTCTGATGTACATTTTATGGCTTTATTTTGAAAATATTTTAAAGGCACCCAGTGCAACTTTATGTAAACATTCAATGAAAAATAAACATTCAATTTCTAGTCTTTTTTACACGTAGTAAGTTTCAATAACTCCATACCATTACATATCGACATTCAAGGAGCAAAGATGAGACGTCGTTGTGTGGTGAGAACTGATAGAAAATCGTAAACAACAACAATCGCCGGTGGGGAGAAGCCATTTTTCCATTGACTGGAAGCCTGCTTTATTTATTGTAGGTTACAAAAAATAAAGAAAATGGCGGCATTGTTGTTGTTATCGATTTTGTATCAGTTCTCACCACACAATGACGTCTCATCTTTGCTGCTTAAATGTCGGTATGTAATGGTATGGAGTTATTGAAACTTACTACGTGTAAAAAAGACTAGAAATTGAATGTTTATTTTTAAGCCTCGAAAGTTGCACTGGGTGCCTTTAAGCTCACGTCAGTACCTCATTTGACCACTAGTGGTACTGACTGGTCCTGACTGGTACTGACGTGGCAAGCTTGAGCTACCATTTGGGCAGCAGTAGCCTGCGACCTGTGTAGCTTAATAATAATAATAATATTAATAACAATAATAATATACTCAAAGACGCTTTACAAAAAGGAATACATACAGACAGTACGGACACTCAAACAAAAGCCAAACAAACAACACCACAACAATAGACAACACATTATGAAAGAGAGAGAGGGAGGAAGATGGCGGACGTTGTAGGTGGTCCTGAAGAGATGGGTTTTAAGTTGACTTTTGAATGTGTGTCAAGAGTGTATCAGAGCTTAGGATGGCCAGAGGGAGGGAGTTCCAGAGGGCAGGGGGCGGCGAATGGCGAAGGCAAAGGCTCTGTGCCCCAGGGTGCGCTACTCGATGTTAGCTTGCCCGAGGATGCCTACAGGTTAGGCTGTAGTCCTCGGGGATCGAAACTTGGTGTTGAAGTTGGAACATTTGAGGCTGAATTCACACTTGTGCGTGCCCGTGTGCACAGCGCCATGTGTGTTGTCTGTCGGTGTGTCCTTTTGAAGACACGGCAGTTCTAAAAATAATCGAGACTGAAATTCATAGCAAAGTGTGAATTTGGTGGATGACAGAATTTGTTCTGGTACTTCTTTAGAGTTCAGCGTCCCCACTTGAAGAAGGTGTGTGTGTGTGTGTGAGTGTGCGTGTGTGTGTGTGTGTGTGTGTGTCTGTGTGCGTGTGTGCAGATGACAAACTGACACTCCCCTGGGCCCCTGAGATGCAGCAGCATCCTCACAAACCCTCACTGAAAGCTCAGGGACATAACGACATGTGGGTCCCTCCTGCCTGAACCCGTCCAGTTTACCTGCTGTGTGTTTAAACGTGTTTCTGTGGAGTGAATGTGAGTCTGGGGAACTCATAGTCCAACTTTTGAGGTCACCTCCAGCATTGATTATTTATAGCCCTGGATAAGGGAGGCGTTTCTCCTCTGTGTACCTGGCAGTCCGCGCTGCGTCCTGATTGGCTGACCTATCCCGTACAGCAGTCGCCGTGGCGATTGCTGATGGCAGGGCGTGGTCCACCTATTCCACTTGTTCGTAAGATAATTACATAGGTTTGGTTCCGTGTGTGTGTGTGTGTGTGTGTGTGTGTGTGTGTGTGTGTGTGTGTGTGTGTGTGTGTGTGTGTATCAGTGCTATATTTCATATCAGTGAGGATAATAGTCAGGAGACAGGGAGAGCACAAACACACACACAGACACGCACACACTCACACACACACACACACACACAAACACACACAGCTTGTGTGTGTGTAATCATGCGCTATGGAAAAAGGGATAATTTAATATGCTCCTAGTGTCCACATCCTGAGTGTCAGGGCGGTATGACATAAACAGGCAGTGTGTGTGTGTGTGTGTGTGTGTGTCTGTGTGTGTGTGTGTGTGCGCATGCATTCATTAAAGTTCACGGTGCTTTCCGGAAATTGTAGGGGAAAAAAACAGTTTTATTAAAAGAAAAATCTTACCTTGCAAAAAAAAGAAGCCTTGTCATCACAACCCATAATAAGCCAGATAACAAAATAAAAGTACATTCATCACAAAATGAATCAATGTGTTTATTCTGGCGGTCATTTTGACCCCCTGAATAAACAGAAACGTGTTGTGTGTCAAGTACTGGAGCCTGGAGGGTCATGGGAAACCTGTACGCCTCAGACTTGTGGTCCTTGTGAGAGAAAACCCCATGGCCTTCAAAAGCAAACAAAAACAAGTACATAAAAAACAGTTGGTAATAACAAATGTGTGACAGAAATACAGTTGTCACCGCCAACTGTGGTCCAAACTGTCATAAAACACCAGACCTTTAAAGTATCGTTTCGAATGTCATCAATCTTATAAATCACCCTTATCTCCATATAGTGTGGTGAGTGTTACTAAACAGTTAGCGTAGCATGCTAACGTAGCACATAAAAAACTGTTGGTAATAACAAATGTGTGACAGAAATGCAGCTGTTGCCGCCAACTCTGGTCCGAACTGTCGTAAAACACCAGACTTTCAAAATATCGTTTTGAATGTCTTTCATCTTATAAGACACCACACTACATCTCGTTGTATCGTGGTGAGTGATACCAAACACTAGAATAGCACCCAAAAAAACGGTTGGTAATAACATGTGTGACGGAAATACAGTTAACTTTGGTCCAAACAGTCATAAAAAAACAGCCTTTTAACGTATTGTTTCAAACGTCATCTATCTTATAAGACACTACATTGAGATGTAGTGTGGAGTACTTCTAAACAGTTAACGTAGCATGCTAATGTAGCTAACGTTTTTTCGCTAATTGTAAAGGTGTGTAACCTTTGTCTGTGTACTTAAGTGGCGACCACTACTGCTATTACATGGAAGCAGTTCATTACCTTGCAGAAAGCAGCTGTAGAAGTAATTAACAATCCTCTCTGTTGGGGCCTCGTTCAATACAACGCCAATATAATCCTTGCCTGTCCATTACACTTTGTTTAATTAAATATGCAAATCATCTTTGTTGTAATTACAATGTGTGCGTGTTTGTGGAAATGACTGTGTGTGTGTCTGTGTCTGTGTCTGTGTGTGTGTGTGTGTGTGTGTGTGTGTGTGTGTGTGTGTGTGTGTGTGTGTGTGTGTGTGTGTGTGTGTGTGTGCGCGCATAGACTAGCACAAACTCATGACGTGACAGTAAGGCATTGCACTTAATTGGCAGAGGGAGTGGGCAGCGATTATTACAGTGAAATTGCTTTGGAAAAACAATTAACAGGAACTTAAAATATCAGCTAAACTTTACAGGCTGAAACCAAACTGAGTGATTTGGTTTTCACGGTTGATACGAGCGATGGTGTGTGGGAATGACCTGAGGAATTGTGTTGAGGTCGTGCCTCATGTCAAACACAACTCATGGACTCTCTGGCCTTTCGGTGCGGTGTGTGTGATGCCTGTGAACCAGTCCTGAGAAGCAGGGGTTCAATTGATCACAAACATGATCTGTTGGTTGCCTTTATAGTGGGGATTAAATCCTCACTTGAATTACACTTCGAAATAACTAAACCTTTATTCGTAGTTGGCACATCCAGTATAAGTATAAGAAGTAATCAGACTTTCCTTGCTCCCTCATTTGTTTTTCTTTGAGGTTTCCTTTGGATGATTGCTTGTGTGTGTGTGTGTGTGTGTGTGTGTGTGTGTGTGTGTGTGTGTGTGTGTGTGTGTGTGTGTGTGTGTGTGTGTGTGTGTGTGTGTGTGTGTGTGTCTTGGCTTTGGCTTTGCGGGGTCATGTTAAGTTGGTTTATTTTATAGTGGCAACGAATATATCTTCTCCCTGTCGATTTAAAACATTCCAGCCATTTCTGTGTGACGCCAAATGCCCCCTCCCTTCCCCCCCCCCCCCCCGCATCCCCCCCTAAAGTCTGAACAACATTGAGGTGCAAAGACAATAGTGGGGAGAAAAGTGTTGGTTCTCCAGTTCTCATGGGGTAAGGCTCAGCAAAGGGCCCCTTCGTAGGAAATACCTCAACCTAAGATGTACCATGTGAACGCCTCGTTATTATATCAGAGCGGATTCACTGGAGGGAGTTGTGCTTTGATGAGCATGGCAGCTAACAGCTAACGGCACAACGGGAGGCGGCAGATATCATAAAGATTGGTGGCAGATGGTGTATTTCGGGGCGCGCGCAGAAATCCATATATAGTTGTTTTTGATGCACGGTAGGGGAGGGAGAGGAGGAGGAGAAGAAGAAGGAGGAGGGAGAGGAGGAGGAGGAGAGGAAGAGGAGGAGAGGAGTGAGAGGAGGAGGATGAAGAGAGCACGAGGGGGAGAGGAGGAGGAGAGAGAGGAGATGGAGGAGAAGGAGGAGGGAGAGGAGGAGGATGAAGAGAGCAGGGGGAGAGGAGGAGGAGAGAGAGGAGGTGGAGGAGAAGGAGGAGGGAGAGGAGGAGGATGAAGAGAGCAGGGGGAGAGGAGGAGGAGAGAGAGGAGGTGGAGGAGAAGGAGGAGGGAGAGGAGGAGGAGAAGAAGAAGGAGAGGAGGAGGAGGGAGGAGGAGGAGGAGGGGAGAGGAGGAGGAGGAGAGAAAGAGGAGGAGAGGAGTGAGAGGAGGAGGGTGAAGAGAGCAGGAGGGGGAGAGGAGGAGGAGAGGAGTGAGAGGAGGAGGGTGAAGAGAGCAGGAGGGGGAGAGGAGGAGGAGAGAGAGGAGGAGGAGAGGAGTGAGAGGAGGAGGATGAAGAGAGCAGGAGGGGGAGAGGAGGAGGAGGAGAGAGAGGAGGAGGGAGAGGAGGTGGAGGGAGAGGAGAAGGAGGAGTGGCAGTACGAGTAGAGGAGCACGAGGAGAAGGAGGAGAGGACTGAAATGAATAGAAATAGAAACGGGGGGCAAGTAAAGAGGCGTGAGGATTAGGATGTTGCATAAAACATGAAAAGATGTTGCAGGCAAAAAAAGGAAAAGCCAAGCGGAACGCCACGGAGGGTTCATCGGGAGGCCGGGAGCGAGCGGAAGAGAGCGACAGGCGGAACCGGAGTCCCGGCTCGCGGCCGCGGGGCAGCGGGCGCTCCCAGCCAATCAGAACAGAGGAATCAAACGGCTGGCGGACGGACGGAGGCGGGGTGAGACGCAGGTGAGCGGGAGGAAGAGGAGGCGCTCAAGGGGGGGGGAGTCCTTCCACGCACGCTCGCACTCATGCACGCGCGCACACACACACACACACACACACACACACACACACACACACACACACACACACTCGTAGACACAAACACTCGTGAACACACACGCACACACACAAACAATAAGATGCACACTCGCAGACACACACACACACACACACACACACATGAAACAGAGTTGGTGGTAGCTCTGTTACCACCAACTGTGTGTTCTGACTGTTGGACCCCTTCTGCCATCAAAGAGCATACGGGTCTGTTTTGATGAATGCCTCCATCCTCATCCTCCTCTTCCTCCCCTTATAGGAGGGTTTCACATGGTGTCACGCACATTCACGAGCTACCTTTTCACCCTTCTGGTCCGAATAAGAACCCTGCACTCCTATTGGCTCCCTGGCGGTGGCCTGTCGTGCGCTCCCATTGGGCGTAGCCTTAGATCAGAAACAGCCTTGATGCATTATGGATGTGGTCCGCCCAGTGTCCTACTTGATGGCGCTGGGAGGTTTAACTCCTGCATGGTGGGGCTCGTGCATCCATCCCTATGTGGGGGGGGGGGGGGGGGAGGGCTCCGTGTTGGGGAGGCTGAGGTCTGGCCCCTCTGACCTGGCCTTTGTGGGGGTCCTCTGCGGGGAGCGACCCCCTGATTCTTCCCTTCCTGCTTGGCTCCTGCTCAGCCCTCTACGACGTGTGGGTGTTAGGACAGTCTAGGCTCTAGTGGAGGAGCAGGTTCGACTCCCAGACGAAAGGCCCTGGGTTCGAACCCCAGTGTCTCCTGACCACCTGTAGGCGCCCTGGACCAAGGGGACCCCGAACCCCCCTGCCTGTTCATAGGTGACCTGGATCTCAACCACATCTACTCGTGCTCGTTGCTTTGGATAAAAGTGTCAGCTAAAGTTCTAAATATTTTAAGTAGAGTGGAGTTTGCGATGGAGTTTGCGATGGAGTTTGCGATGGAGTTTGCGGTACAGTTTGTGGTAGAGTTTGCGATGAAGTTTGCGGTAGTTTGTGGTAGAGTTTGCGGTAGAGTTTGCGGTAGAGTCTGCGGTAGAGTTTGCGGTAGAGGTTGCGGTAGAGGTTGCGGTAGAGTTTGCGGTAGAGTTTGCGATGAAGTTTGCGGTAGAGTTTGTGGTAGAGTTTGCGGTAGAGTTTGTGGTAGAGTTTGCGGTAGAGTTTGCGATGAAGTTTGCGGTAGAGTTTGCGGTAGAGGTTGCGGTAGAGTTTGCGGTAGAGTTTGCGGTAGAGTTTCACACCTTCCGGCGTGAATGTAGACAACGACATCCTGTGATTTACTCTAGTCTATGTCTGGGAAAAACCTGGAAGCATCTGGACTGGAAACCTCCCCGGCCCTCAGGTGGAGAGTGAAGAGGGAAACGTGGACGTGCTGAAAGCTCCATCAGAGGCGCTGAATTCAAATTCCTTTTGGTGGGTGCGCCGTCCAAACAAACGTCCTATTGGAGACGCTTCCCTGTCCCATGTCGCCGGTGCTTCTCTCCCCTCTCTCCTCCGAAGGATAACAGCACCGCAGAGGGAGAGGGGAGGGGTGGAAGGAATGTCCACGGACACGGCTCCAGCTGAGACCGATTTCGGGATTCCTGGGAAAGTCGAACCCTTTATTGTGGAATCCACGGAATCTGGCAGAGCTATGGGGCCGGTGTTGATCCGGCCTCCACCCTCCATTAAGCCAGTCTCCTTCTCTTTGTTCCAGGGTTTCTTTCTTTACATTTACGTTGAGGGGCATTTAGCAGACGCTTTTCATCCAACGCGACTCACACTAAGTACATTCGTCAGAAGTAAGAGAACCAACAATATGTCTCTGTCTGTACGGTAAGGATGTTCATAGTTAAGTGCCCAGCACTAACAATCGCCAGGTTAACCCATTCCCCGTATACAACAAGGATAGCTAGGATAAGTTGCTACACAAGGCTTTGTGCTATTTTTAAGTGCCAGGACGTACAACATACAATAAGCGTGAAGCGGGGTGGGAGGGATGGGCTATGCGGAGTCTAGGTGAACTGTCTGCGTCTTTTCCACTACACCCACTGCTATCTCCACCCCCCCGGGTGTGTTTGTGTGCGGCGAATGGTAAACGGATTGCATTAATACCGCACTTTTTCTAACCGGTGGCCACTCAAAGCGCTTTACAACACTGCCTCACATTCACCCATTCACGCACACATTCACACACCGACGGCGGTGTCAGCCACGCAAGGCCAGCTCGTCGGGAGCAGTGAGGGCGAGGTGTCTCTCGCAGGGACATCTCGACACTGGAGCCGGGCATCGAACCAGCAACCTTCCGGTTACCAGCCAACCCAGCCCCTACCTCCTGAGCAACACGCAGCCCTGACTGACGGCCCCGCCCTGCCTCCAGCCTGGAGGTAGTTTCTCGGTGTTTGTTCCTCCTGTCCTCATATAGCAGTACGAGTCGTCCCTTGTCGCGCCACCGCCGCAAAGCAACATAATGAAGCCGGAATTCTCTTTTGATGTGGAAGCGCGGCAGACAAACGAAACCAAACAAACACTGTCACTCGTGAGACTTGTGGGGGATGGGGGGGAGGGGGAGGGGGGGGAGGGAGGGAGGGAGGGAGGGAGGGAGGGAGAAAGAGAGGGGGGTGGATCAAATGAAACAAGCGAGGTATAAAGAAAACTTCTGCGCGAGTCGGGATGACAGAAGAGGAGAGTTTTCAACAGGGGGTAAAACAGTCACTCACAGCCCTATAAAACACACTTCTGAGGAACAGACAATAACTTGAGCATTAGGCTAATGCGGTCTGAGTGCAGGCTGGAGGTTTTATTAACCCATTAAGAGGGTGGGGCCTTTGGTCTTTTAAACGTCGGTTGAGTTTTATTTGAATGAACATAAGTTGGATTGCTGACCTGCATTGAAGACACGGTGGACTCAAGTCTCGGACGTATTTTCAGACTGATCGACCAATCAGCAGCCGATACAAATTGAGCATAAATGCAACCAAATGATGAAATTTGGAAAAACAAAAGAAGAACGGTGACTACTTCACAGGGGAAGGAACTTTCGGTTTTGTGCCGACCATGATTGGGGTGATCTTTCAAAAGCCCGGCCCGTGTTGAGGAGGAGGAGGAGGAGGAGTTGGTGCTGGTGTCGGTGGTGGTGGAGGAGGAGGACAGGTGGAGGAGGAGGAGGTAGAGGTGGAGGAGGAGGAGGGGGTGGTGGAGGAG